>NW_014569594.1:1872-191218 GCF_001313835.1 Polistes canadensis
AATATTGAATATATATATATTAACTAAATATTTAAAGTATGTTATGTATGTCTACAGATACTTTTAATAATTTGATTTTTCGTGTAAATTGTAAATGTGCAAAAAAAAAAAAGGAATATGTTTATGAAGCGGGCAACGTAAATGTGCAGACCAAAAAATTTCATTTCAGTCGCGTAATTTTCTTATTTCTTTTAGACAGCTTATCAATAGAAACCTCAATCGTTAACGATGCATTGATAAAAAAGAGTTGAGTATAAAAAACCGTTGCTTTTTTCTTGTATTTATTTAGAACGAGTTTGAACATTTTCTATATTTTTTATAGATACCGATAACTATGTCTTCTACACTTCTTCCGGTATTTTGATTGTCTCGAACTGGTCCTAGTTAAAAAGATACCATAAGTATTTAAGATAAGTATGTGTTAAGAAAAAATAGAAGAAAGAATTCTTTTAGTTTATAGTATGCACAGCAAATTGTTATCTCGTTTGGTTCGAACCAGTCGTCAAATATAATCTTGTAAAGGTCCTGGGTAATACCAGAGAGCCTCCTTCTTAATGTAACAAGCACCGCCCAGAAACCTCATTAGTAATAATCTCGTTCTGTAATCTTAATAACGATAGAACGACGCCATTCGCATGGCGAACGTACTTCACATTTATAACGATTTGTACAGCATGAGCCATTTAACTTGATTATCTCGAATAATTTCGAAATTGTACATTAAACAAAAAATTACTTTTACAAATATTACATAACGTCGAGAAAGAAATAAAGTAGTGTAAATGACTTATTTACAATTCGAGATATTTAGGTGATTGAAACTTCAATTTGGTATTTTTTTAATTGAATGACCTATTTTTTATGTTTTTTGATAGCAGTTTTAGGAAGAGCATTAATTTCCAAGTAAAAAATAAGTATTAAACATTGTTTGTTCTAAAGCTAATAAAAAATCCTCAAAATACAAATAGCAAATCGTTAACCTATTGCAAGGTAAATAAAAAATGTAAATGTCGGGTTATCGAATTAAGCGGCGTTCACAATCAAATAATAATTTCACGAATGATTTATTCGTTACGCAGTTTTCTATACAGAAGATCATTTCAGTTACTTGTCGAACTTAAGAAATGCTTTCTTCGTCACAAGCATGATTAAAATTCGTCTAAGTCTAGGAAAGTAAGGTTGCCCGCAGGTAGGAACCTCGTACAGTTGCGAGGGGTTAATTACATTCTTGCAAGTCCGCACGAACGAGTGAAACCGCATCTGCTTCCTCGATTGCACTTTAGCAAACCACAGTGCAATAAACGGTAGCATTGTGGGACCCCAACTCGGAGACCTTTAAAGCGCCCTGAAACGTTTTCGCACGTATGCGCAAACTCTTCGTCTCTTCTTTCCCGTGGGATCACTAAATTTTCCTTTTCTGCAAAAGAAACAGGTATTACACAGGACATTGAACGCTCCTTACATTTCTTTGTCAATATATTTTCATTAGTATTTTTTTACAAATTATTTTATCATTTTTTTAACGCACCTGTTACCGAAAAGTAGTTTTCTATAACATTTAAAAGTATTTACTCAATGGAAAATATATTTATTTGCTTTTATTTTATGCAACAGATATTTAAATGATCGATTATCGTAAAAAAAAATTCCTATGAATTTAATTCAACAAATTTTTAAGCATTTATTTTTTCATCTCGTATAAAAATTCTTAGAAAATATGTTTCTTAGGAACAAACATTTGTGAAAATTTTCGTTAATTATCGTTAACAATTTACCTGTAATTTTCTTCTTAGAAGAGGAATTTTTAGTTAAGGATCGACAAATCTTAGTTACTTTCCTGTCGAACACGAGATGAAAAAAGAATAGAAATGGAGTTGAGATAAAAGTTAAAAAGAATGATCAAGCCATCCGAAAGGGGTAGAGAGGCGCGAAGGAACGAAATCTCGCGGGGGTGGGGCTCTCCCGATTCGCGCCTCGTTCGCCCCACCCCCACCTGCTTTCCCAATGGGAAGCTCCGCCTCCAGGAGGTTGCGTGACGTCACGCGGACACTTGTTACGCCTTGCCGTTCGAACGGCGGGACCGCCACCACCACCTCCACCACTGTTCTGCTTGGATTTTCTATGCAAATGAATGGTGTATATACGTGTGTTTGTAAAAAAAAAAAAATTTATCCGCGATCTATATCTAAGATAATTATTAATTATCCTCTTTCTTTCATTTTTTTATCTCTTCGTTGAATATTTTTTATTTTTAATTATTTAAAAATTATTTCGTTCGTTTTTTTTTTGATCCAAAAGGAAAAATATTCCCCTATCGTTTTCTAATTTAAATAAGGTTTTATTAATTTTTCTCGTTAACGCGGTAAATTTCTTCGAAATCTAAACGTTCTCCTTAGAAACCACACGAATGCGATAAAACTTGGTTACCGCAAGAATCTTTTGTCTCAGGGGAAAAGAGTATGATAACGCGTGAGTCTTAGACGATACCGTTTTTTATTCTCTTTTTTTTTTTTTTATTATTCGTCACTCTCTCTCTCTCTCTTTCTCTCTCATCAGTTTTATAAAACGGGATTTAGAAATTAATTATTCCTACGATCATTCATCGCTTAGGATCATCAAACTAAGATAATGAACAATTGGTATTAGTAATCTCTATTATATTTGCAAAGATTCGATACCCGATAGCGGGAAAACTTATAAGTCAGCGTATAGGAAAAGTGTTTGAACGGATGACGCACAGGGAATTACCGTAAGATCTTTACGAGAATTCCCATTTTGCATTTGCATTTGTATTTGCATTAGAGTGTCTTGCATTCTTGTTAGCTCCAATAATTGGAGTCCAATCTTTGATAAAAATTCTGACAGAGAGATAGATAGAGAGACTCGACGAATATATCGGAGTTCCCGAAATTGCGAGCATTGAAATCCTGGAAAATGAGTGACCTAATATAAATTTAAAAAAAAAAAAATAAAAAGAAGATTTGTTATATTTAAAAAGAGGGTCTAGTAAAAATAAATTGTCGTCGTCATCGTCATCATCATCGTCGTCACTGGTGATGGTAGTATTAGTAGTGGCGATGGTAATGGTGGTAGTGGTAGTGGTTATGGTGATGGTGATGGTGGTGGTGGTTATGATCGTAGTGGGGAGATTGGTGAAGGAGCAAGAGCGTGTCCCGTGGCGAGCACGAGTAGGGTGGGGGTGGTGAGTTGCAGAGGAGAGTTGCAGAGGAGAGTTGCGGAGGTTATGCCGACCCGGGCCGCTTCCGCGGAACACGCGGCCTGCTCAGCCGCGGCATTACGTCGCGCACCGTCGACCGCGACTGACGTTAGTCAGTAAAATTGTTCACGTTGTTATACTATATTATTAACATTTTTTTCCTCCACGCCTCTGTGTGTATATTTATTTTTAATTGATTTCATTCGAAGTTATAGAGAAAAAGAAAGAAAGATAGAATAAAAAGAGACAGGAGAATCAGTAGTGATTAGATTAACGATTCATATTATACGCGAAAACGATTTCGGTTGATCATTGTAATAATAATATTATAAGATTATGCAAACTTTTTAGTGTTCGGAGTGATGATAGTGTAGGACGATTATATCCAGTGAGCCACGTGCTTAGTGATTCCCGCGCATTTTTTTTCTCTTTTGAGTGACTTATAAAATAATAAAAGAAAAATTTGGTTAAAAAAGACTTATTATTTATTGGTTATAAGTTAGTTTGAAAAAGGGGCTGATTAAATAATAGTGATTCGAATCGTTTGATGAGAGATAAAGAAAAAGGAGATATAATTTTGGTGAAATGGATAGAGAGGAGATTTTGATTAGATTTTAAAGGATGTATCGGTGAACCCAAAGGATGCGCTCGATCGGAGAAGACGAATGCGCGAGCGGAGGGCAACGTGGGGGTACCTGTTGGTAGCAAAGTGGTGGTCGCTCGTCGACGGGTCGACTAGATCGGCTCCGTCGGTAAGGTCCGCTTGAAGTAAAGGTCACGACGTCTCGCGCGGAGGATACGTGTTTGGTGGGTGACGAGGAGCGGCTACTGGCCGATGGGATGCATCTACCGGTGGGTTCCGTGGGCTGCGGGGAGAATTACGGCACCGTCGGATCTCAGGAAGGCGCCGGCCCGTGCGGTCCCTCCCTGGCACCCCTCCAAGGGGTCAACACCAGGTACCATCAGGGTGACGACGGCGAAAACGGCGGTGGTGCAGGCGAAATGAGCGAGAGTGCCGCCGTCGGCGAACTTTGGTGGACCGAGAGACTCGTCGGTGAGGCACAAGCTGAACATCCCGGCGAACTCGTTAGAACAGGTACGGTCATTCTTTTTCTTTCGTATATTCGATTAATTACTAATTTTGTGAAAATTGGAAAAATAAATATTATCTTATATATTTTTTTTTATTATCACAGGTTCGCCGTACTTCCTCTGCAGTCAATTGCCAACTCACTGGAGATCCAACAAAACCCTACCAGTGGCTTTTAAAGTAGTAGCCCTAGGCGAGGTTGGCGATGGAACCCTCGTTACTGTTCGCGCTGGTAACGATGAAAACTGTTGCGCTGAATTACGTAATTCGACTGCACTTATGAAAAATCAAGTCGCCAAATTTAATGATCTTAGGTTCGTCGGTAGAAGTGGAAGAGGTGAGCACGATTACACAGTTCATTATTTTACAAATAAAAATCAATATTAGATATCATTTGAAAAAGTAAGATAACAATCGATAATATTTCATTTATTTTTTTACATCGAGAAAATGATTTGTAAATACACGCGCGAAAGTAAAACGAGTCGAGAAGGGGAAAGTACGAGCGGTCGGGCAGTGATTTCGAACTGCCTAAAATCACGGTTATTGTGATCATTATCATTAACCACCCTCGAGTCTCCCGCTAGCCGTTCGGCAGCCCTGCGTTCGCGAGTTCCCGTTCCCGCCGCCCCCAGAGTCATTACTCGATGTCCGCCACGAGCCCCGGCTGAACGCACGAAACAACTGGCCGTTAATCAGAAATCATCGTCCGTCTGCTAGGGAGAGAGAGAGAAAAAGAGAGACATCGAGTCCCCAAAATCAACCAGATCTTTTGATCGACAGTTTCGAGTCATTTATTTCCCCAAAGCAGAATACAGACAAGGGAAATCGGAAATGCAACGAGATCACCGTATCTCTCTCTCTTTTCGCGATCATCAAAACGGTTAATAACGAAACCGAAACGATAAAGGGTATGATGTCAAGAGCAGTCATCCATCGAATTTATAACGAATATCGAAAACGTCCAACTTTATTACGACGCGTTTCTCCGTTATTCTTTCCCTTTGATTTTTATATGAAAACCACCCTGCGTGCACTTTACCATCAATTTATTTTCTTCTATATTTTGTTATTTAACTAGGATCACAAAATTTCGAAAGTTCTATCGTCGCGTATTAAGTAGCGACAATTATTTAGAGGACAGTCGGATAGATTTGTCAGGAGGTACAAATGCATTTTGCACCCTGTGCGAACCTACCATCGAGGGTCCGGCGTTTATGAATTAACGAGCTGTACTGCTCGTGCGAGCCGTTCGTTGATGGCACCATCTATGTTTCATTTGATTTCATCATGAAACGTAGGGTCGACGATTTTCACCTACCAGTCCTGCCTCCTCTCCTCTGCCTTTCCCCTTCCATCGATCTATCTTTATTTTTTCTTTCTTTCTTTTTTTTTTTATTCTCTTTCTCTCTGTCTCTCTTTCATTCTCTCTCTTTAACATTGATAATGAAATCAATTAGCATGAAAGACACTTCTCTCGTCAAAATTCTTCAATCCCTTTGTAACAACTGTTTTTTTTTTTCCTCCCCAATTCCTCTCCCACCTTTTCCTCTTTCCATACCCCAACTACCCTCCCAGATAATCCGTAATACTCAATTTCGACGATTGACCAAACTGCCCACGGTGTATTCGTATCAGCCGCGACCAAATGGAACCTCCTATCATGGAGGTTTTGTTTCCGCGACTTATTAATTTGATTGAACCGCGCCGCGTATCGCTTCCATCGACGATAGTGGCTTCAAGAAATATCCACCGAGTATATTTACGGATAGGAATATTGTTATGATATTAACTCGCGTTTCTCTCGTTTCTTTTTTTTCTATTCGCATTCGTAAAGAAATAATTTACCGGATGCACATATTACATATATATATATATATATATATATAAATATATCATCGGACTAATTGTCGTAAATTTCGAACCGAATTCGAATCGAATTCGTTAAATCAAAATAAGAGAGAAACATAATAGGAATACGGGAATGGGAAAGAGAACAATGTATTAAAGTTACAATTAGGCTGGTCTAAACGTGCCACGCTTCTACCTAGAGAAACTAGTCGAGGGTTAGGAGGAAAAGATAGAGAAACGAGACGAGGAGAGCCGATAGTAGCCGGATCAAAGAGGTCTGCGGAGACTAAAGCGGTCGTTCCATCATCGGGCGCGGACCTACCGGCCCGTGCCTATAATTAGTAATATACCGCAGTCTATATCGACACGGCTGAAATTACCAGCGATAGTAATTATTTGACAATTGCAGAGACATCCTGTTTCGAGACTATCTCTCTCTCTCTCTCTCTCTCTATCTCTCTCTCTATCTTTCTCTTTCACCTTCTACGTTCATTCCGCTACCCTTCATAGTCTCTCTCTCTCTCTCTCCTTCTCTTCCTCCTCGCCCAGAAGACCTCCTCCTCCACCTCTTCTTCCTACTCTTGATGCTCGTGTCCCCTCCGCCTCGTCGCCACGAGTATTAACGGACGGTTTCGAGTGGTTTCGGGTGGTTGTGTGGGCGGTTTGGGATGGCACTCATCCCATTCCTCGCTGTGTTACCAACGCGCGCGCACATACACACACATATATATTCGTACACGAGCTCGCGCGCGAGCGTGCACATCATACATAGCCATAGACATAGACACACATACATTCACCATTTGGATAGAAGCGTGCTACGCTAGGGACAGAATCATCGCGTACGGGATAGAGAGAAGCAAGCAAGCAAGCTTGGTGCTACTCGCGTTATATAGGTGACACATACGCGTGGCCCGGTTTTGTCCTACCGTCCGATCTGTCCGTCCGGTCCGTTCGTCCGTCCGTCAGTCCATCCGTCCGTCCGTTCGTCCGTCCATCCACCCGTCCGTCCGTCCGTTCGTTCGTTCGTTCGTTCCTCGCTCGCTCGCGAATGCACAGCCCGGCTCCTGTCTCTGCAGATGACCGTTCCCATCATCGAGTATTAACCGCAGCTCCGGGCACGAAGAGAGGGGGTGGCAGTCGGCTGTGCGGCATTATTAGCCCCAAATGCGATGGACTCTCTAGCCGTTGTCATCGGGGTGGGGGAGGAGAAGCTCGAAACTCGAAACGATCCTTTCGACTTAACTATGATTTTATATAGAGTTCTTTTTTAACTTTTACTATAACTTGAAGAAAAAAAAAAAGAGAATTCTTTTTTCTAATATTTTGTGTTGATTACGATCGTTAAAATCATACGTGTTTTCTAACTAGTTGCATCATGTTAATCGCATTGGGTAGAATTTTTGTATTTCTTTATCTTATATTGTTTTAGTTTATTAATTTGCTAGAATCTTTCATAGAGGGGGACGAAGTGAGGAAGGGGGGAACGGGTAATATTATTAATAGAATTGGATCGAATTGTAAAGATTGTTCGTCTCGTGTAAATCTGTAAAATCGTTTCGCGATGCAGGTTTACTCGGACTAGGTAGATTAGATTCGTCGGGAACGAATCATATTTTGTATCGTAACAGATACAAGCGATGACGGAGACAACAAGGATACAATGACAATTGGTTGAGAGAGAACAGCGACAGGATCGGTGATAGCGCGATCGCAGAGAGTAAAAGATAGAAAGAGAGAAGTTTAGAGGGGAAACGATATAACTAGGATATAACGCTACGTAACGTTCTCTCTCAGTTTGCAGTCAGTTGCAGTTCCCAGGGGGTGGGCGGGTGGGTAGTGATGCTGATGGTGATGGTGGTGGAGGTGGTGGTGGTGGTGGTAGTAGTGGGGTTCGGAGGGTGTTTGATGCCGGTTATCATGTTGACAGACACAGCGAGGTGGACCTAGGTGCACCAAGGGGAGACAATTACAAATCGTTGACGTTTACGCCAACACAAACGAATACATGTCCGCGACGCGTTAGATCGTGTCTCTCTTCGCGATCAACAACGATAGGACGCGTATCGTTTTTCAAGCAATCATTTTGTTTTTTTCCTTTTTTTGTTTTTGTTTTTGAGACCAACCCCCCTCCCGCCACGGCCCCCCCCGCTATTTTTGCGATAAAAATTCGATCTTCTTTAGTGATCGGTTAAAGGATACCGGTTTTGAAATTTACCAACCGGTCGGTCCGCCGAACTTTCTTTAAAGAAACCGAGACACAGACAATGTTGTAACGTTCGAAGAAACGTCCTCGTGGATTCTATCGGTCGAATGAGACAAGATGGGACTTCTCTCTCGTTCCATACGGACGAGAAGTTAGGAGCGGCGGCGAATTACCAAATGCATATTAGCGCGCGATGGGCCGTTTAAGAGCGCGTAGTCAATCTCTCCGACGGACATTTATGGAGAGGGAATTAATATACCGGACCTTCAACCTCGAGACCTTCGCTGGTGATATATGTACACGCTCGCTCCACCCCCTTCTAAACGTTCGTTTCTCTTCCTTCAGTTTCTTTTTTTTTTTTATTTTCTTTTTTTTTGTTTTTTTTTTTTATTCTTTTCCCTATCCTTTTTCAATCTTGCTTCTCTTTTTCTTTCTTATTTTTTTTTTACTTTCACCTTTTTAACGACTAACGAACCAACGAACGAACGAACGAACGAATAAATGGTATCGTATTGAAAACGAAACTAAACGAATTTTCTTTTATTTTCATTTTTGTCACCAGGAAAAAGCTTTAGCATCACGATAACAGTCTCGACGAGTCCACCTCAGGTAGCAACTTATACCAGGGCGATCAAAGTTACCGTCGATGGACCGAGAGAACCACGTTCGAAAACGAGTAAGTAAAAGACATTAAAAAAATTATGCGCACTCCTCCCGTGGCATAGTGTTCCGCGATAACGCGTTACGAGCAACGATCAGATCCATCTAATGGGATGTGACCGGCTGCTACTAGTCCCAGCATCCCTAGAAAATGTACCGATAATTCACCGAAAGTCCCTATACGCGGTAATAGCGGCGTCATTACCGAGCAGATGGTGCACGATGATGCAGTGGTCGAGCTACGTTACTCTCTTGCGTGTATGCGTGTTTTGGTTTTGCTATTCAACGAACGTCGCCCGGCGACGGGACCGACCAATGGCTTGGGCTTGGGTTTGGGTTTGGGCTTGGGTTTGGCTTGGCTTGGCTTTTCCCGTCACGGAATTTTCCTGCGAGAAAACTTCGCAACGTTTTCGACAATTAGGTATGAAGAGGTTTTCTTTTTTCTTGTTTTTTTTGTAACCGGCCAGTTATTTTCAGATGTATGCATTTCTCTCTTACTATATCTATGCACGACGTGTGTCCGTACACGTGTACGTGTGTGCATATAATAAAAAAAAAATAGAAAAATAAAAAAAAGAAGGGGGATCGTTATTTCGATATCAGATTAATAGCCGCTGCGGAATCGACCGCGGAGTACGGGCAGGTTTTTGCGGACGATTCGCATTTGTTGGATAAAGTATTGATGGGCGTAGGGCAATGCGTACACTCGCTGGACTCGCGAGTAATTTTTTTTCCTTCCTTTTTTTTTCTTTTTTTTTTWCTTTTTTTTTCTTTTTTTTTTTTTATTTCTCCTCCTTTTTTTATTTTTATTTTTTCATTTTTCCTATGTGTGTTTTTTTTTTTGTTATTTTATTTTTTTTTTTTGATTTTTTTATTTTTCGAAATGCTCCGTTTGATTGATTCAGCTCATTCACCAATTTTTCAGTTATCGCTCGGTATTATTTCAAAAAAGGATTAGATATTCATATCTATGTATATATGTAGATGTATTACATTTATATTTTGAAATGTTTAACAATCGTAAGGATCATTAACAAACGTGAGAACAACGTTGACAATTCTTTTGAAATTTATCGACGATTTCATAGGATTCTCGTCGAATCGTATCGGTCATTACCCACAATGAATTGTTGTATTTACATTGATTAAAAGTGTCGACATAGGAGAGATGCCCCGTAACGAGCCACGTTTACATATCGATGTCCGCCCCCGATATGTCAGAAATTAATATAAAATTAATTAACTTCGATTAAATAATTAAATCTATATCCAAACCGTGAGCGAAAACAATGAACATTTCCATTCCGTGTTTCAAAATAGCAAACTGACGTGCGACAGGTTATACGGATATTCGAGCGACGCGACGCGACGCGACGCAACGCATCGCAACGGAACGGAACGGAACGGAATACAACACATGCAACGCAATGCAACGCAATGCAATGCAATGCAACACAACACAACTAAGCGATGCAACGTGAACGAACGAACGAACGAGCGCGTGCAATGATGTATTTGTCAGAATTCCTCGCTCGGCGTTTAACAGTTTACGCTTCATTAGTGACCGCACGGTAAATATATTTTTAAGCTGTACGCAACTTTATAAAGAGCGTCCGTGGCATATAAAATTTTGTGTGAAAACAAGAAATATATAAAAGGGAAGAGAAAAAAAAGAGAGAGAGAATGAAAATTGTATAATCTCGTCTTATTCGTTACAAATTAATTATAAATATCAATGAATATACACGAAGTACAATATTAGAATTAAAATTAGTGATATTATTTTATTTCAAATGAAATTATGGTATCATTTTGAAAATGGATGTTCGATCAAAACTAAGGGAACGTCGCCAGCCTACTGACACTTTCGAGGAATCCTCCTCGGAGAAACAAGAGAAGAAAGAAAGGAAAGACAAAAGTAGTAGTAGTAGAAGAAGAAGAAGAAGAAGAAGAAGAAGAAAAGGCCGTGTCGCGTGGAGAAACGAAACTAAGCGCGAGCAGCCCCACGAAACTTTAGCCACGCACAACGACATATTGCATATGTGGGGTTGTCAAGGATAGCGTGTTGCTTGAACGGCACGCACCGTATGGATGATCTATGCGAAAGAAACTTCTACATAGATGGAAACGTATACACGTATTAGATATATTAGTATGGGTAAAGAAGAAGAGAAACGGTGGGATGCATCGACGGTTCTTTGAGCAGGCAAAACACGAGGACCCGAGCGAAATTTCATTGTCCTGTATCTCTTTCTCTCTCTTATTATTCGGTCTGACTCTAAACACGGCAACGAGACAATGCATCGACGCCCCGCAGACACCTGCCGTTCCTCATTATTACGCGGATAATCGCGAGCTTTTTGTTAAGCGAAAATCGTCCGTCCTCTCCCTTTCCCTACATCAAATACACCCTCCTTTCCTCCCCCAGCCCGTCGTCGTTTTACCTCTTCCACCCTTCCCAAACCTATAGCGCATGCCGTCCGTCCGTCCTCCTCGTTCCACTTCACCGGTAGGCCACCGACGGTAATCGAGCAATTTCTGTAATTCCTCGTTCGGCAGCACGTGGAAATGCGAATTGGAGGGGTTGTAACCGTGCGAAACGAGGTCGATCGTCGGAGGGATGAAACCTACAATCGACGGGAATTATTATCAACGTTAAGCAGCGAGTTTATGTGTTTTTTTTTATAAATATTTTGCGTGATTTTTTTTTTGTCACCAACCTTCTCTATATGTATTTTCTGTAATATATATATATATATTTTTGTTTTCTTTATTACAATTGAGAGACGCAATCGTTGAATTCGATTTTTCTCTACGAAATGTTTTAATTAATACGTCGTTGAATTATATATCTATCTATTTCTCTCTTTCTCTTTCTATTTGCATATATATATATATATATATATATGTATACATTTATACATATACATGTATAGAGAGAGAAATAGATGATCGTAAAACAACAAATGAATTTCCCGTCGGGAGCATCGCGGCGAATCAGCGAGCCGAACTTGTCAAGCGAACTTTTATCGTCCGGCCAAGCTCGCGTCCTCTTTGATCTAGTTCCAGTTCGGATCAAACGTGCGCGCGAGAGAGTTTCTATCGAACAGCGTAAAGCAGAATAGAGTCCAAATTGATATTTCGAGAAAGAGAAGAGAGGGACCGAAAGAGAGAAAGAGAGAGAGAGAGAGAAAGAGAGAGAGAGAAAGAGAGAGAACGATCTCCTCTCTCTCTTTCTCTCTCTTTCTCTCTCTTTCTCTCTCGCGAAACAAAGTGGCCGCCAGCCGTCACCCGTGGTCCAAAATCATCGAAATGTTCCCGACCGAAACAATATCGATGGACAGATGCTGTCAGTCAAAGGTCGAAATTGAATTTGCTTCGTTGGTAATTGCTCCGCGTTTGGAATATCGTCGATTAGCATGGGCATATCCCAGGGTCTCTGAGTCCCGCGAAATCATTACTGGCTTTGATAGAAAAGGAATACCCCCGTGATATCTAATTGTCGATGAATTTTCAACGATATCAATTGCTCTATCCCACGTTTCCGTCGGTTTCCCCCAGACCCTTCCCTTCCCTTCCCTGCCCCTGCCCCTGTCCATGCCCTACCTCCCTCCCGTCAGATATGCGAAACTAAATAATACAAACAAACTATTCAACTTGTGTTTTCTCCTCTCTTTCTACCTCCCACCATCCCTCTCCTCACCCGAGCGTTCCCTCCTTTTTTCTTTTTTCGTTTTTTTTTCATATTCTAGTTGAAAAAGAAATATGAAACAAATGTGTGCAGTAAGCGTTGCAGTAGGTATACTCTTGTCTATCGCGTACAACGATATTCGATAAATTGTCATATCGAGAACATGAGTCTTTAAAAAATTTCTTAACGCGTTAGAGATCAACGTTTTTTGTTTTTTTGCAAACGAACGATTCTAAATGAAATACTCAACGATGTAGGATTTCGTTAAAAAAATTTGTATTAATGATTTCTAAATGACGTAAGAGACTATACGTTCACCGGTCTCCTCCACCAAAATGCGTTAATAAAATAACTTTTAAATCAAATCTATAATATAATTTAAAAAAAAAAAAAAAAAGAAAATGTGTATATAAAATATATATCAATGACCGACAAAATTCGTTCATCCGTTGTGCGTGCGTGCGTTAAAAAACTATGGTCGAATATTGATACCATTACGGACAAAACTTTTTAAACGGTAAAGAAAAGAAATGAAAAGAAATGAAAAGAAATGAAATTCGAATCGAGATCCTCGCAATATTCGTGCCAGTTACAGACCCCTAGTGTCAAGAAGGACGTAAGATGCGGAGGGGGGAGGGGCCCGTTTATTAGAGAGGAGGAAAAAGCCGCGCTATTTCCGTCCACCGGGACCGCCACATTTTGATTAGATAAGTCGACTACTCGTGCTTGTAGAGATTGGAATTATTCTCTTTCGCTTTCTTTCTTTCTTTCTTTCTCTCTCTTTCTCATTCTCGTAGTTTTTTCTTTTTCTGTCTCTGTTCGCGTTTCACTGACTTAATTTGTATCGTTTCGAAGGTGTGTGTGTGTATAGCATCGAATTCTATTATTTAATTAAAAATTATTTTCGAAACTTTTTTTGTCTCTTTCTTTGCAACACAATGTCTCTCTCTCTCTCTTTCTTTCTTTTTATTAGGTCTCACATAAAACGACTAGAAACAATTCGTTAGTTCCCCATTATCCTCTTCTTCTCTAGCTCGTAGATACGATACGAACCGTTGTTAACCGATAACCGCCTCTGCGACTACGGGGCGTCGAAGAAAACGCACGGATGAAGTAAAAAGAGTCTTATCAATTATACGCAACGTATCCATTGGCGTGTTACGATAAGAATTCATGTAACTAGTCCAACCTCTAGAGAAATTAAACGAGTCAACGTTGGAATTTCCAACGGGGTACGAAAAATGTTACTCGTTTAATACGTATTACGACGAGATCGATTTATACCAAAATTTAATATTATCACGTGATTTGTGATTAATTCGTTAAAAAAAAAAAAATAATAACGATGAAAAGGAACGCACGATTGATTCGAATAATCAACGTACGTACGTACGTAAGTTTCAGTCGTTGTTCGTTTTGAAACATTCGACGAGGGCTCGACCATCTGCGTCTTTTGCAACGATTTAGCGTAGTTTGTGGTCAAACTTTATTTGTCCTTTCGCCCTTCTCTTTTTTCTTACCAGCCTTTTTTTTTTCTTTTTTTTTGTCGTCGTCTGGTCGATAATAATAATTTGTATTTAATTGTAATTGTGTGTAACTTCCTTTTCTATTATATTTTGTTTTCCAAAACAACGTAACCCTTTCTTTTTTTTTTTAAATATTGCAACGTTTGTCCATCACGATCTAGGATAACAGAAGACTAATAGATATTTCGGAATAAATAGATAGCCAAATGGTATATAGAGACATACCATAACAGGCAAGTTCTATCAAGTTACGGTGATACGAATCCGCTATCCGTCTTTGAGGGTAATCGTTCGATACCGCGCATGCATTGTGGCCTTCGACGATAAACTCGCTTCACTACAACAGCGGATTAACCTATCGGCGATCTAGTGCGTAGATGCCGCGATACTTGGATCCGAATTCTGTCGGCTCACGAATGGACGGAATGCGCGGAATGCTATTGAAGTCAATCGAGATACGGACCACTCGAGTTTCTTAATTATCCTACTCTGCGAGCTTAATTATACAAACATCTTCCTATCTCACTCTACCTCTCTCTCTCTCTCTCTCTCTCTCTCTCTCTCTCTCTTCTATCAATACAACAACCTGACGATGATACTTCGTTTTGGTAATCAGTGAGAGAGATTAATTAATTCGAGTTTAAATATGCAACGTTACAAAGCGTTTTAAAATCAACGACGTATAACCAAATATTACAAAAGACCCATTTAAAGATAATGACAATTAGAGAATGATACGATTGAAATAATTATTAAGGAAAGAATACAAATCGATCAATTCGATGATTGTTATTTAAGGACAACAGCATCAACAATTTCGAGCACTTGGTTTGGGTCAAAGACCATTCTTGGATGCACCAAACTCGTTCACCTCCCACCTACGAGAACTGGAGTCCTACAGGAGGAATAAGCATCACCATCATCACAGCAGTCACTTACACGGACAGCAGACTGGCAGCAACGTCACCGCGAATTCGGTTAGCGGTGCCTGCTCCAACCCCAACAACACCGACCCAACCGCATCGCCCGCTTCCAGTACACACCTCGGAGCTACCGGAGGAGGTTCCTCTAGTACTGCTCATCAGGATTGCTACAAGCATAGTCCTCAACACGGTGGTAAGTCCTCTTCCTTCGTCCTATCGATTTACTAACGATCACCCTGCAATCCTATCCTTCCTTATCTGTTTTCTCGACACGTGCCGTGCCGAGGAATGGCACGTATCATCGGATACTTATCTACCCTAACAGGTATAATCATCTTCGTACAATTTGCAAATCGTTCGATGCAAAACTTCCTCCATTTAAATTTAAACACAAGTTGAACTTATACATTTTGAAATCAATTTCTCTCCTTATCATAGTGTAAACAGGGGGGGATCCCAAATTTTATGCGAATATTAACACGTACGAACAATCATAGGATTGATTCGTTATACAAAAAAAAAACAAATAAAAAGAACAAATTTGTTATCCAAAATTTGTTCAGTAAAATCTCGAGTATAGTGTTAGATTTCAATTAAATTCCTGATAGAGATACAATCCGCTGTGCGACTTTCGATCCTTGTTATCCTATCTGAACGACTTCAGTGTGTAATGAGAAAGTAATCGTTAAACGATTTTAGAAACTCGTCGTACCTTAACCCTTTAGAAAAGTGTAAAGCAATAATAAAGAAAAACAATTGTAAGCTTTCGAAGGAAGAAAAAGCGACGGACGTTTGTTCATGATGAATGTTTCAACGGTATATCATAATCTTTCTATCTCTCTCGGTCTCCCTTCTTCTCGGCAAGCATCCTCGTGGCTCGTGAAACTACTACGCACTAAACCCACCCACCACCAGCACCACCAGCCCTCTCGCCAAAGTGGGGGAATGTCCGTTGTTGAAAGGAAGAGGTAAAGAGAGAGAGAGAGAGACAGAAAAAGAAAGAAAGAGAGAGAGTGAGAGAGGGGGAGGAGGTAATGAGGGGCTGGAAGGAGGGAAAGGGGTCCGCCGTTTCGCGAGGTAATAGTTTCATACCTCGTTCCGGCTCTGCACCCTCTAATTCAACGTAATAACGACATTCAACCTGCCGTTTCCATCTCTCTCCCCTCCCCCGTCTCTCTCTCTCTCTCTTCTCTCTCTTCTACCCTCTTTTCGATCTCTCCAGCCAACTCGAATTCACCATTGTATCTCTCTAGCACGAGACAAAAGTGTCCTTTCCATGGATTGACTTGATCGTTGATTATCTTTCTCTCACATTCTCTCTTTCTCTTACTCCTGTAAAAACATCAGTTAATATAAATATGCCATACTGCATAACGATGTGTTTTATAATCGATGATCGAGATGATATTCTTATCGTTGATTTTTTCTTCATTAAAAAAAATTCATTTATTTTCTTAAATATCCGAGAACGCGTACGTGACGACGACTTGTGTAAAGTCGCTCATTTGCTAAGAATTTTTATCGAAAACATACATGGTAATCAGAATAGTAGCAAAACGATTCCGCGAAAAAAAAAGAAAGGAAGAAAGGAAGGAAGGAAGGAAGAAAGGAAACGACGAGTCACAAACGCTAAAGACCTCCAACGAAGAAGTTTTGTACTCTTTTTATTTCCTCGTTTCTCCGAAAGTATTACATTATTGTTATCTTAATTACACGCGGATACTGGTCATTGTTTTATTCGTTTCGGTGAAGAAGAAGAAGAAGAAAAAGGAAAAAAGTAAGAAAAAAAGAGATATTTATCTAGTCGACGTGAAAAAATTCGCGGATTAAAGAAAGAACCATTGGTGATGGTGGTGGTGGTGGTGGTGGACAGCTCGATATCACGAGTTCATAATAATTTCGGATGCAAAAAGGCAGCTGGATGGATCGGTGGGCTAGTTGGCTGCTAGCTAGCTATAGCTATAGCTAGCTAGCTAGCTCAGGCACTTTATTTTCTACGTTGGTGCTCGTCTCGGATCAGCGGTCTCGACCTGATCAAAGTTAAGTAGACGCGCTTCTGCTGGCGAGACCTCTTTGAAGCTACGTTGCGGTTTCTCTTTGCCCTAATCTCCTCCTCCGCATCTTTCTCCCTCTCTTCCTTTCTCACTCTCACACTCTATGTCTGTTTCTCTCTCTCTCTCTTTCTCTCTCGCTCGCTAACTCAATCTCTTGTTCTTTCTTCGTCGATCAGCACCTTCCCGGGCGAACAACTTGACTTCACCCACGTTACCTTCCTAGGTCGCGTTGTCGTCTTCTTCGTCGTCGTCGTCGGCCATCACCACCGTTTCTAATTAGCTCGTTTATACAAACTAACGCGTTTTGGCCTTGTTCCAACCGCCCCAAAAGAATAAATAATACATTGTAGAAAGATTGTAGATGATCCGAATGAGAATACCTACATTTCGTGGCTACTTCGACGGGTTTCATCATTTCAAATCCTTCATTCATCTTATCATCTTTTTTCTTTTATTCATTTTTTTTTTCTCGATTTTGTACACCTTTGAACGACGAGTAGCTGCTGTTGAATCGTCGAAGCACGTACTCCTCGAGGAGCGTAGTGCAAAATGATCGAGCAAGCAAGCAAGCAAGCAAGCAAGCAAGCAAGCGTCGGTGGATCCAATTTTCTTTCTCTTATTCCCTTCTTCTTTCTCTTCGAAACTGACAGAGAGAGAAAGATAAAGAAAGAAAGAAAGAAAGAAAGAGAAAGAGAGTGGTCTCAGCACGTTCATCTTTCGTTACCCTACCGATTCGAACAAGCATTCGAGAGAAAGAGAGAGAGAGAGAAAATGGTTGGTACATGATCGGACTCCTCACGTACGACTCACGCGCACATCTGCGTAATACCAGGGATCGATCGGTCGATCGAGAAACGATCGAGTGCTCGATCCGTGTTGTTTTTGCCCTTCGCTCCTCGCAACCATCTTCTCCTTTTGTCTTGTGCTCGCTTCGTTTGCGATACCAGACATCGTACTGAATCGAAGCCTCTTCTTCTTCTTCTTCTTCTTCTACTACTTCTTCTTCTTCTCTTTACCTGATTGCTAGCAACCATCGGGAGAAGAACCCTTTGCAATCTCATCGATAGACATCGTTCCTTTGAAAAGTCTTCATCCAAAAACATCCGGATAAATCAGTTGAAATTCTATATCTCTCGCGGGTATATATATATAATTCTGATTATTTTACTAAATAAGAAGAATCGAAGAAAGAGACATCGTCGTCATCGTCATCGTCTTCTTCTTAGTAGTCGTCTTAGTAAATTGTTGAAAGAGTTGGCGGAGGAGACCTCGAACGGAAGGTCCTCGGGTGATGAAAAAAGAGGAAGCAAGCATTATTCCTGTCTCTTATAATATAACCGTGTCCGTTTCTCTCTTCTCTCGAGTTTCATCTCCAGTCGTGATCGGGGTAATGAGGCTTTGCCAGTAGCAGCGGCCTCACAGCCTGAGGTGGTGAGATACGGAGAGAGTGGAGGAAGATAAAAGATGAAGAAAGAAAGAAAGAAAGAAGGAGAGAGAGAGAGAACTCCTATGGTAGTTTGTACTACCGAAGAAGAGACGGAAAATGGAAGGTGTACAGTGAAAGAAAGAGAGAGAAAGAGAAAGGGGGAGAGAGAAAGAGAGAGAGGGTAACGCGAAAAGAGAGAAGCCGCGTTGGGTACCAGTGGTAGGGGTAAGGACGCTGATTATGGGGTGTCAAACAATCACACTGATTGTATATTCTGTTCCGACTCCTTCTGTCTACCTTTGCGTCTACGTCCGTATAACAGAACCACTCTTGTTTCCCTTCTCTCTTTCTCTTTCTTTCTCTTACCTTCGTTCACCTTTCATCTAAGTATATGCGTGTGTGTAAGTGTCTGTAAATGTGTGTTTGTATGTGTGTGTAGAAAAGAATTTAGAAGGAGAGATGTATTTTGTTGCCAGTTTAAAAAAGAAAATACGAAAACAGGAAGAAGATGAACGAAAGAAAAAGGAACAAACACCTTTCTTTCTCTGTCTTTCACTCTTGTAAAGATAATCGATAATAATGTTTTTTTGGAAATACACTTTTTAAATTTGCAATAATTTTTATTACTCTTGTTAAACACACAAAGCTTGCACAACTATTATTACTTTTATTCAAACTTATTAACTCGCTTTTTTTATTATTATTCTTTCTTTCGGTATTATTCTTTTGAATCTTTTTTACACGATTTTAATCAATCTTACTTTCGTTTTGACGTTTCGTGTTAATTAAAGAAAACCTAGAATCAAAATTGAATCCTTGTATCTAATTTTCCAAATATTTCATACTTTTCTCAATTACTTATTTATCTATTTTCATTCATTTGTACAATAAACACAAGACAATACTTATTTATTCGGATAAATGTCGTTTCTCAAATATGATGATGCGATTTTCTCATAGGAAAGTGAACGCTATGGGAATACGTATATATACTCGACTATTCAATCCGGTAAGAAAAGAGAGAGTGAGTGAAAGAGAGAGAAAACAAAGAAAGATCTTACAACTCTTTACCTGTTTACCAAGGAAGAACGGAAAGGAAGAAAATCGTTGAAGGGGTTGAAGGGGGGAGGTAAAAAGAGAAATAGAAAGAAAGATAGTAGCAGTGTGGAGGACCGATTTAGCGATTCCCACGTGCCTCCTCAGTAGCCATAACCAGGAATGCGGCTAGCTAGCTAGCTAGCTTGCTTCAACTTCAGCTTTCCTTCAACAAACATTTTTTCTACCTACTGATTGTCCCGCGCACAGAATCCTCTCGCTGAAGGATCATCCTCATCCTTGAAACGTTACGCCGATGCGCGTGCACGGGCCGGGCCGGGCCCTTAATGGAAACCAAGTGCACGCTTGTACAGGATTATTACTTCTTCCTGCAACACAACGTGGTTTTAGACTTTCCCAATGAGCGAGTGAGAAAGAACGAAAGACGATCTCTTTTCGTGAAGGAGGCAAGAGAAAACTTCAAGTCTTATTCTTAACTCTTTCAATTTCTATATTGCTTCCTTGTTAAACGATCTCTCCCTCTCTCTCTCTCTCTCTCTCTCTCTCTCTCTCTCTCTCTCTCTCTCTCTATTTCTCTATTTCTTTCTCTATCTTTCTCTCTTGATTGTTTCGAACATATCCGGATGATCGAAGAAATTCCAAGTAACGGCAAGTAGGAGTAACGGGTGGTTAAGGGTTGCCTTTCTTAAAGGGTGCCAAGTTGCTAGGCAATTAGGAAAGTGTCACACACACTCCTATCACGAGTCACCCTCGTGACGCAACAACAAACCCCTATCATGTTTTATCGCGAGCTTATTAACGTGTATACTTTCAAATATCTGCGATATTATCGAATGCCAAGATATAATAATTAGTCATCCCTCATCGTCCGTCAACTTTTCTTTTAAAAGAAACAACTAAAGGAAGGAAACATAGAACTAGAAATATTATTAATCCCCTGAAGATAAAATGTTTCATTCGATTTGTGTTTCTAGATAAAACTGTAGTTTTTAGAACCACCACTACTAGTTTTACACGCGAAAATATTCATTCTCTCGCGATTCGTACGACTCTTAGCTCTGAGAATCGAGAGAAAAAAAACAAAAAATAAAAAGAAAAAGAAGAAGGAGGAGAAGAAGGTGGTGGAGGAGGAGGATAAGAAAAAGGAAAAAAATAACGGAAGTTCAGTACCTACGGGCCGTCGCAAACGAGTCTTCGATGCCTGCTAAAATGACGAACGCGACCGCAGAACTTAATTAAACTCGTAAATCCGCCGGCACCATCGTCGTAGACAGCCACGAGCGTTGTCGTTGCTGCTTCTCCTACTGTACTTTATTTAGCATGCCGTGTAACATGTTTTAACTTATATACATGCGTATGAATCTATCAACGTGTGTGTGTGTGTGCGTTTGTATATAAAATATACCGTGCACGGACCAATCGAAACGCTTCGTGCGAGTAATAACTTACCCTCCTTTCTTCTTCTGCCATATCTACCAGGACACTTTTTCTTATTCTTATTCTTCTTATTTGCTTCGTGAAAGATCATCCTGTAGATCATTTTTTGACAATATATTCGTCGGAACACGAAGATGAAAATTGTAGTGATTTTTTTAATTGAACGCGTTTCCCTGCCTTCTTATTCTTATTCTTATTCTTATTCTTCTTCTTCTTCATCAATGGAATTTCCGAAATCCTCAAGTCCTCCCCCTTCGAGTCTGCCTTTATCCGTCTAACTTTATCAGGCCTCCGGTTTATCGCGTATCCTGGTGGGTACAACATCCTTCGTGTCCGTCCAATCAAGCCCGCACTTGGTGGACGGCTTAAGGAAACCCGTGGCGACCGCTTAAACTCAGACCGCGATAATAAACAGGGCCTCCAATTCTCCTCTCCCGCTCTTCTCCAACGTTTATTCCTTATTTCTGTATATAACACACGTTTACCGCAGGATCCCCTGCGAAAGACTTGTCCGCCGGATAAACGGAAGCGTTCTTCCCTCATTTTTATTATTATTATTATTATTATCGTCATCATCATCATCATCATCATTGATTTCTGTCGTATTTTCAATCGAACAGTTTAAATCGCGTCCCTCGACGAATTCATCTCGTTTTCATCAACTCTCATCTTTCTTTATATTCTTTTTTGTGTTTATTTTCTAATTCCTTTTTTTTTTTTTTAAGATTTATCGAAATATAAAATTGCACGCTCGTGAGAGAAACCGATCAGGAAAGAGGAAAATTTGTCATCATTTTAATCGTGCTAAACGATAAGAACAGTCGTTTCCTAGGATTAAATTTTCCTCGTTGCGTTTCTACTTTTGCCAAAGTAAAAAAAGTCCCGTAGTATTTCATTTGTTTTGTTCTTTTTTTCTTTTTCTTCTATCTATCTATCTATCTATTTATCTCGTTGTCGTCTCGTCTCGAGGATTCGACTACTACGAGCTATGGCACTCTCGTACTCTAGAATTTTATATCTCTCAATGAGGATGAGTTACATCCAAAGCGTTAACCTCTTCCTCCTCCTCCTACTCATCCTCCTCCTACCTTCGATCGAATCCGAACCCTTCGCTCGGACGCATTCACGATTTTCCCACGGCCATTTCGAAGGGTTCCAAGCCATTGGGTTTCGTTCGGATTCTGTTACTTCGAACGTACGGACTTCTTTGACCGATACTCGATTATCTAATATTTTATTTCCGCTTTGTGACAACGTTGCGTTAAGTAATCCGAATTAGAGATCGATTATTAATATATATTTTTTTTTCCTTATTTTTCTTTTTCTCTTCTCGCGTTTTTAGCGATTAACCCTTTGAGTGTTGAATAACTTTTAGCTGAAATGTTTTATTAGAATGGTATAGTTTATTTTTAGTGCGAATGTTTACCCCTTGATTGATATTATTGATCCCAGATCTAATAAGAAATTATATTTAATAATTAATGTGTTTTTTTTTGTATTTCTTATATATAATTTTCCAAATAATAATCTATACGCAAAACAACATTACATTATTTTACGTTGATATCGACAAACACGTATATGCATCGATAGACCACTCTGGTAATATTTATCAAACGCATATATGCGTCCATAGCAGTCAAAGGTTTAAACGTCGCGTAGTTTGGTAATTTATTGGCGTTGATATTATTATAAATGATAATTATTTATCGAATATTATTAAATGTATTTATGAGAAACAAAATTAAATTCTGATCTACTCTCTTGTGATAATAATAATAATTTTTTTCGCGAACAAATCTTTATTAGAAATTTCTGTTTTGCGTGCACAACAAAATTTATCAATTATTCTTTTTTTTTTGTATATTACGATAAATTATTTTGTAATACAAAAGAGATTCGATAATATAAAGACATAAATATTTAAGAATAATAAACAATGATCGTTTTAACATCGATCGATTATTCGGAAACGATTTATGTTAATCGAAGAAGGATGATGATCTTTCCTGCGAATCGATCAAGGTTTCCTCGAAAAAACGATCGAAAATTATAGAATCGAATCGAACGAGTGAAGCGGAAAAAAAGATTCCTACGTCTAACTTACCGAGAGGACATTAAAAATATTTGTTTAAACGACACGAAAAAAAAAACAAGAAAAGAAAAAAAATTATTAAAATTCCTCTCGCGAAAAATAAAATTCTTTTTATTATTTTTATTTTCTCACATAACACGCGCGAAAGAGACGAAGTTCGTCAGGGAAAGAATAAAAAAAAATGATAATACGAATGAAACGATTATTTAAGAAAATTTCTATAAGAAAACTCATTCGAATGTTAGATCGTTTTCTCCGTAATATCTTCTAATATCTTAACTAGAAGATGAAGATATATTGCGCATGTGTATAATATAAGTAAGAAGTAGTCTCTTAACGGAATCTCGTTCGTCGTCAGGTGCAACGCGTCTTACGCGAAAATTGTCCGTGGTCAAGATGAGAAAATATTCATAAGGAAAGGATAAACAGTAAATATATTATATATGAATGCATATAGAAATAGGGTGGAGGAGGGAGGGGGGGGGGAACTAAATAGAAAAATAGAATAAAATAAGTATCGTACAACTCCTGGTACTATCAAACTTTTTGTTTTACAATAATACATTGAGAATATCAAAACTTAAGATTACTTTAGTTCAAAATGATTATTATAGAATTTGTCAAATATTAACATTTGTGCCGATAATTAAAACAACAAACTAACACACAATGAGTTATAGAAATAAATTAATTTTATAATTACTACACACACACAATAATTTATATATAATAAAATATATATCATAAAATGAATTTTTTGACATGCATCCGCTGTCACAAACTCTCACGCAAATAGGGAAGAATATTTCCATAGTCGTAATATTATATTTCCTAGAAATATGTCGGAATCGTTGAAAATATTTGTACATAAAATATAGAAACGATAATTAAAATAAATAATAAAATATTACGAAAGATGTGTAATAGAAAGTTTCGAACTAATGAATGATTCAACAACAAAAATAGAAGAGTACAAAATCTTTCTTTTCTTTTTTTTCTTTTTTATAATAAGACTGATTACAAATAAATATATAATTTGTTAAATCGTTAATTCGCTTATCTCCTAACGACAGTTAAAATATCTTCGTGACGAGTTAACTCGTTTTTCCTGGTTAACAGGTTAACAGAACGGAGAGGTTCTCGCGTCTCATTACCGATTCCTACGGTTACTTCTTTTCCGTTATTTCTTATAAACCCAACCGTAAATGACGTTGGGTCTCTTTGGGATTTAAAGGTCCAGCCACGATAACTCGTAATCGTCGACGTTCGCGGAAACGGTTGCTCGGTTATGCGACGAATTACCATACTATTTCTTAACGAGCCAAGACTTTTCAAGAATTCCCCTTAGTTCGAATCAAAAATTCTAAGCAATGCCTTCTATTACTACTGCAGTTCCCCCTTCACCTCCTCCTTCACCTCCTGTACCCCCACGGTCCCCTTCTTCTTTCGAGTGAAACGACTATCGAGAACCCTACGATTATGCAAAAACTTTCATTCTCTAACATAGAGAAAGAGAGAGAGAGAGAGAGAAGAGTCATTTACATGAGCATTACGCAGCACAGATGTTACCCATATAATTTCTCTCGCGATCATTTTCACGAATAATAATGAATGGTATGCTTAAAAGAGAGAATTCTGCCTGGTTGGTTAGATGGATGGATGGATGGATGGATCGACGGAGGATGGTTGGAGATGGGCTGGGCGGCTTTGACTAGTAGCGTGACACGCGATGTGACTTTTGGAAAGAAACAAAAATCAAAGACATAAATTATTTCTATCGACGTTTTTTAAACGTGGGAATTTTTTTTTGTTTTTTTTTGTTTTTTGTTTTTATTAGCAATGCGTTAAAGTTATAATTATCTCGACGTTTGATTAAAAATTTACAAATATATATATATATATTATATTGTTAAATTAAAATAAACATGAATAAAAAAGAGAATAATATAACAACGAGATTCGTGTAATTTAGAAAAATAATTCAATTTTTATTGATTGTGCCAAATTAATTATAATTATTTGTAAAATGAATAAAAAAATCAAATGATCATTCGAAACTAATCTTTTTCGCCACCTGATCCTATCGAAAAAGATCGGACAGATGAGATTTCTTTGGTGAGGGAAGAATAGGTGAGAGGGAGGGAGGACGTGCAGGAAATTCCAGAAACGCCAGCGTCGTCATTCGACCTCGGCGATCATCCGTGACCCCTCCTCGGTATATAACTCAAGCAAGCAAGCATAATCTCTCATCTAAGGGATCAGAAGATTTTTGGCTCGGTAGAATTTAAGGAGCACCACTGAAACGTCCAACGGAAGTACCGAGCACGATGGACGAATTAGGATCGGGAGGAAGCTCTCTTTCGGTCTTTTTTCGTACACCAAATGCCTGTACTCGTAAGATCGTGCCAGGTACATCGACTCGATCGTGTCGATCCAAAAAAAAATATAGGGAAACAAAAAGAGAAAGATATAGAGAGAGAAAGAGAGAGAAAGAGAGATTATGGGATGAAGAGAGCAAAGAGAAAAGAGAATACAAGAGAATAAGAATAAGAATAAGAATAAGAATAAGAAGAGAGGAAGAATAATAAGAAGAAGATAGAAAGTAAAAAGAAAGAGAGAAACGAGTGGGATGATGAGGAGGTGGAGGAGCCAGTTACGTGATCCACGCTCGAGAGAGCACGAATCTTTTTCTCTTTCTTTCTATCTTTCTTTATTTCTTTCTTTCTCTCTCTCTCTTTCTTTCTCTATGGACGTTAAGATCATCTCATTTTACCTGCTGATGATTTTGGTCACCCATTATCGTCGCATGTTTCTTTTTGACCTACGACATTATCACCACTTTTAGAGAGACTACTTTTCTTTTCCTTATTAAAGGAATTAGCAGAAATCGTAGACAGGTAAAAATTGTTAATTTCATTTGATTTGATTTGTTTCGTTTCTTTCTTTCTTTCTTTCTTCTGTTCCCTTCCCTTGTTTTTTTTTTTCTATTTTTATTCCACGGACAAAAATCTAACTAACTATTTATCGTTGAACGTTTATAATCGTGAGAAAATGTTATGTTAGAAACTAAGTTGCGATAGAATTGTACGTAATAGGTAAACTGTTAAAGAGAATCGATATTTCTCAGTGTTTTACCACTATGCTGTTAGACTTTGAACGAAATCGAAAAAGAAATCAACGCGCGTGCACTCTCGTGTGCGTATGCGTGTATGTGTAAGATAAAAAAAAGTAGGCTCGGTGTTCTCTTACGGAAAAAAGAAAAAAAAAGAAGAAGAAGAAGAAGTTAAATTACAACAAAACAAGGAATTCTCTTCTTCGTCGATAAACAATAACGGAATCGATCTGAAGTTCGAGACGATTCTCGAAGTGAGTAAATTCGTTCCCAGCGAGAAACCCGTTCGTTCTCATTTTTTTTACCCCCCTTCCCCCCCCCCCCCACTCACCGACTCTTTTTTTCTTTCATACATCCATCGATCCTGTTAATTGATCGATCGCTTATTCGACGAATCCGTTCGGAGCGTGATCAATTGATTAACCGATTTACATCGTTTTCGTTGCAATAATATCTTGCCAAATGGTTTTCTCGGTAGCTCGTTGTAAAATTCGTTTCTTTAGTTGTTTCGTCGAAAAAGTATTTCACTGTAAAGAAATCAAAAAGCAAGAGATTTTGACGAGATTCTTCTTTCCCCCACTTCTTCTCTTTCTCTGTCTCTCTCTTTCGCTGTGCACCCCAATTATCCATTCCATCAAAGAACATTGCAAGGCAATCTCTCGCACGGTATAGCGAGCATCAACAAAGTACAAATTTGTGAAAGGGTTGTATAAGACAAACGTGAAACGTGAAATTTCATTCATTTCAGTACAAAAATCCTTGAAAAAAATTTCAAGATGCGGATATATTTTTAATCCCATTCGTATATTTATCTTGTTTTATATAAAGAAAAAAAAATTTTCAACCAAGTTACGAAACTCGTTGGAAAAAATTCTAAATAGAAAATTGAAAAAACAATAGTCACGTGTCCGAATTGTGTTTCGCGAAAGAAACCGAACGGTAGATGATGATCGAGAATTTAGAACGTACATACTACTACTATTACTACTACTACTACTACTACTACTACTACCGTCACGCGAAGAAAGAAGAAGAAGGAGGAGGCCTTCTTCTCGTGTTTCCGGACACGCCAGGAGGCCCAGTCCATTCATGCTCGGCAACTCTTCTTCTTCATTCACCCTTAAAATCGTTCCAAGTGCGGGAGAGAGGGGAAGGGGGAAAGGAAGGGTAGTCTTGAGAATGGGAAAGATTTCTTTCGGGACCGTTAAAAGATTACGATGGTAAACGCGCGCTCATGGTAAATGGAGTACGAAAAGATCGAGTAGGAAAGAATGAGAAAAGAAAGAGAGAGAGAGTGAGAGAGAGTGAGTGAGTAAAAAAAAAAGGGGGAAAGAGATAAGAAGAACGAAAAAAAATACAAGTCGATCTCTTAGTTCGTTCGTTCGGTGCCTAAATTCGAAGCAAAGAGAGAGGAGATGCATTGTTCGAGCCTCCAAGCAAAATTACCTTCAAGAGAGAGAGAAAGAGAGAGAGGGGGAGAGATTCGTGCGTGCGAAACACAACGCCCTGTGGCGAAGGTTGCGCTAAACAGATTTCCTTCCCTTACAAATTCAGTGAGGTCTGTTCGTTGAATGGGTCCAACAAATGGATTTGCCTGTTCCAAAAGTTAAGAGAGTGTATGAGAGAGAGAGAGAGAGAGAGAGAGAGAGAGAGAGAGAAAAGGAGACACTTTGCGAAGAAAGCTTAAAGGGAGGATACGCGAGGTTGTAAACAGGATGACCGAAATTACTTTTCGGCAATGGTCATTGAAACCGTCATCAAGAACCAAAAAGCATTGTGAGTTGGCAACTTGACGAACCACCGCCGTTCGATCGTATTATTTCTTTTTCTTATTCTCATTTTTCCTTCTTCTTCTTCTTATACTTATTCTTATTCTTCATCATCATCATCATCATCTTCAAGAGGAGACTCTTTGAGTTGGCGATTCTGCGGTATTCGTACGCAGGAAGAGGACGTTCGAGTTGGTAGTACATCTACACTTCTCTTGTGGTGAAATAAAAATCATTCGATGCACGGAATCGTTGCAACGGATTATGGGAAACTCAAGGATACTTTTTTAGGAACTTTTATAATCGATTTTTATTTTCGTTAATTAATTGAAAATTTAATTGTATACCTACGTATCCGTATCCGTAGAATGCAACAACAAAAGTCAGAGCAAAAGTCAGAGCAAAAGCTAAAGCAAGAGCAACAACGATACAGCAAACGCCGCTTCCATTCTCCCTCTCTTTCCCCGCATCCTTCGTCGAATCCCGTCGTCCCTGCGACGAAGAAATACTATCCTCGAGACAGGATACTCGGTATAAGAAGAAATCGTTGATGGTAAGCGATACGCAAGGAGGCAAGAGTTTCCTGAGCTCGCTCGTATGCTCGCATAAGACTTCTCTCTCTCTCTCTTTCTCTTTCTCTCTTCTTTTGCGACCGTTGAATATGCAGGTTTACGCTACTCTCTCTCTCTCTCTCTCTCTCTCTCTCTCTCTCTCTCTTTTTCTTACTCTTTTTCATTTTATCTCTCTTTATTTCTGTTTCTCTCTCTCTCTCTCTCTCTCTTTCTCTCTCTTTTTCTCTTCGTCTCTCGTCGTACGCGCGAGTGTTGAGCAAGTATATCGAGACGACGCAATATCGACTTACCTTACACGACCGAGCGAGCATCAATCTCGGTGGGAAACGAAGCCCTATGCTTTCGTACTCTTCGTTGTCAATATCTCTTTTTCTCTCTCTCTCTCTCTCTCTCTCTCTCTCTCTCTCTCTCTCTCTCTCTCTCTCTCTGTCAGATTCTGAATTCCGTCACAAACTTCTCCCTCTCTTTCTCTATCTCTCTCTCTTTCTATCGGAGACAAGATTTCTCTTACACTTTTTTCAAGAATCCATCTTCTTCTTATCGAGCAAAAAGCCAACATCTACGTTGAACGTAGTACACGATAGTAAGTTGTTTATTTCTCAAGAATTGTCTACTTTAAATCTTCCTTCTCTTCTTTCATATATATGCATAGATATCATATTGGAAATATTATCTCTCTCTCTCTCTCTATTTCTGTCTGATTTCTCTTCTCAATAAGATCGTCGGAAGATGATCTACGAACGATCTCAAGTGTCGGTAGCACGAAGAAGATGATGAGCTCGATCGAACCCACCGGACGATGCTGTTGAAACAAGAAAGATGGAAAGAGTAGAGACCTGGGGGAGGAGGAGGAGATGGTGAAGGAAGAGGTAGGGAGAAAGAGGGAGGGTGTTAGGTGGGAGAGAAACCGAGAAACGACGAAATGACGGCGGTCGATGGACGGTTCGTTAAGTAGATGGCTGGTCGGGGGACTAAGCACCAAAACCACCTCACTGTGGTTTCACACCCGCAGAGCAAGAGAGAACAAGAGATAAAAAGAGAGAGAGTGAGAGAGAGAGCAAGAGAGCAAGAGAGTAAACGAGAGAGACAGTAGGAAAGAGAGAACAAGAGAGTGAAGTAGTAAACAACTCGGAGTTCCTTTGGTCAGGACTCGTGCGTTCCTTCTGGTCAGGATCAACGACGAGAACCTTTACACCTTCTTTCTACGCTAAAGAATCCGTTGAGAATCGATCGTCTTGCGCCGATGCCCATTGCCGTGACCAAGACTTCCACCTGGTTAGCGGATCTACGGGCCTTTCTTTCTTTCTTTCTTCCTTTCCTTCCTTCTTTCCTTCCTGACTTACCAACTTACTTACTTACTTACTTACTTACTTATTTATTTCGATCTGCTTCAATCGAAAAGAACTGAGAGATCATTCGAGACATCGAGTACTATTTCCTTTCAATTATCTTCTAGCTAAGTTTTGTCGTTTGTTCGACACAAGATGAAAAATATTGTGGTTCGCCGTTTGAAAGAGTATAAAAACATTTTTATGTGATATTTTGTGTTTAGTGAAATATAGATTACTTTTTAACGAAATTGATTTATTTTGCTCGTCGATATTGTTTCTTTTTTTTTTTATTTTATTCTATATATACGCAATCGATTAATTTTATTTTTTTTTATTTCGTCTTCTATTTCTATTATTAAGTCGTCAAGTATGAAATTCGTGATGCAACGTATTGTCAATTTTATATTGTTTTCTTTTTTTTGTTACGTGTATTTTATATATATATACTACGATCATATTTAGTTTCAATATAATTGTTACGCAGCACAATTTTGATATGATATACAAAAGATATCACCGATTAAATACGAAATTCGTAACCCTTATCTTTTTTATTATTAACATATATATTACAATACAAAAAAATATAATAATAATCGGCATTGTCCAACGACAAAAGAAAGTGTTTGTAGTTTTATTAATATAGATTAGAAAAATCGAAGACTTTTTAACTGACCATCAGCAGTTCGACAACAGATGGTCGTCCCGAACTGGCGCACGCTGGTGTGTGGCTTTGTTTTGTTACCGTTGTTCCGGTAATTGCGGCAAATACACGGCCATTTTCGGTAATCACCCGCACGCCCCCTACCCTGCCCTATCCACGGCGGTCCCCTTTGAGAATTCCGAAACGACCTCGACCTTCCGCCGGTAGGCGTAACGACAGTTTCATCCTCGGTGGACCCACGCTGGCTACGACCTCGACTTTTAACTTAACCGTCCTATGTCAAAACTATATCTTCTAATATTTCTTTTTAATCATTTTCTTTTTCTTCCCTTTCATTTCTACTCTCATCGGTTATGTTCTTCTTTTTTTTCTTCTTCTCTTCTTTTCTTTTAAATCTTCCTACTCGCTTTTTAAAAACAAATTATATTTCGAGAATTAGAACGAGAAATTCACATTCGAATCGATAAACATTTTTTTTTAAACGTTATTCACATTCATTCATTCATTCATTATTAATGTTTTCGGATGAATCTTTAAATTATCGATTCGTCGAATAATAAACAAAACTTATCTATTATTCTTTTTCTTTACGATGTAACGTCAATAAAATATAAAAAAAAAAAAGAAAGATCTCTACCGATGATGGATCGTCTACTCTGATCGCGTGCGTCTCATCACTTAATATTCGCATTCGCGAGCATGCCATTAGCTGACCATAATTATCACCTCGCGCTCGTACGAGTTACCATCCGATGTAGACAAGTTTAACGTTTGAAAAGTATTTAACTGTCTTGTCTTAGACTGGCATAAAGTGTCAACGATTTATGTGTCTTCTTATTCGAGAGAAAATATATATATAATAATAATTTAAGATTAATATTTTCTTTTTTTTTTTTACAAAAATTACGAACTGCTGTTAACGTTTTCTTTTTTTTCTCTCTTGCCATTTTAAACGAATTGAAAAGGCGTTAATTAAATAAGATTTAATTGTTAAAATATAAAAATGCGATGATACACAAAATTGTTTAAAATGTTAATAAAACAACGATAGTTATCAAAATCCTGACGCGAATGTAATAACAAAATAATTCCCTAATGGAATTCTTTGTCGTATCTTGTAAATTTGTAAAGAAGTATTACGGAAAAAAATCGATAACGATTTAAAAAATAAAATTCAACGAGATGTGCTAGGTTTTATTCTCTTTTTTTTTTTTTCAAAATTGGAACAAAAATTCAATGCAAGTTTTGAAATTTCGAAAGAAAAAATTACGAAGAAAGGAGAATTCTGAGAAATGATTGGATAAAACAAACGACTCGCCCTTGAAAGTTAAGTTTTGTCATCGACTTCGGTTATAACCCGACGAGAATCGTCAATGCTCGGACTTTCCGTCGACGGCTACGTTTCTCGCCAGTCAACAACGATTTCCTTCGTCACGTATATGTCTTCTTTCTTATTCTTTATCCTTCTCTTTTTTCTTTTTCTTTTTCTTATACATACATACACACACATATATATACACATACACAAGTTAAATTCACGGAGATTCCAACAGCAAACGTGTTTTACGTTTCTGAGATTATGAATGATAAAAAGTATTATCGTGTACTTTTTTTTTTTCTCACAACGATGATGACGACGACGACGACGATGATGATCGAGTCTAACAAGAAGAGTATGAATAATTTCATTTTAAAAAAAAACATATGCCCTCATTTCGATGCATCGAATAAATTAAAATTCTTCAAACGCACGTTTTATAATCTACTTTCAATTTTATTAGAATTTTCACATTGTTTCAGTATATTTGCAATATATTATGTGTGCGTGTGTGTATCTATTATAATAATGATTCGTCAGTTCGGATTTAAAGAGAGAATTAATAAAGACGAAATTTCACTTTGCTGACTCATACAATTCCATGTTTCGATGTTGGTTTCTGTGAACTATACCCACGTTTTCTCTCTCACTATCATCCTATCTCTTTTCTTTTTTTGTCCTTTCTCCGGTGCTTGGAAATTCATTCATCGTACGACGTCGGACTGGCTAATCATGAAAAGTCGCAGTTGACTTTATAAAACTTTAAATCTACCGAGAATTTAACGTGATAAATAATAAACTCGTTCGGCATTGAAATTTCGTTGAATATTATATTATTTTGAATTCACCATAAGAATCATCTCGTTTCTATCAAACGATACTATAATACAAATGGAGTAATCAATTTATATTTAATTAATGATTTTTTATTTTTTTTATACTAAGCAAAAATAATTCCACGTATCGTCGGTCGACGACAGTTTATCGGCAGTGAACGTAAACGTTTGTCGGTAAAAAAAACCACTGTAATCTGTTAAAAATAGACAATATAAATTAATGACAACTTTGTTTTCTCGTTAGACGAACGTGTTTAAATCAGGAACGTTTAAAGCGAATTTATGAACATCGATTTCCGACTAACGATTTCAAACTTCCGTCGCGTTTCGACCAATGACTCATGCCAATTAATACATTGGTCTTACTCACTCGAAATCCCGTTACCGACACTCGGATTCTGAACAACGGCGGATGCTGAATTTTAATGAACTATTTGCTAATATCGATATTTGTATATTCAGTAGTTTTGGTTTTCCGTTCGTCTACAAAATTCGTAACTTTCGATTTCTTTCCAATTTCAATCAGGATTACTATTAAAATTAAACACATGTATCGTTCAAATTGGATATTTTATTTTGATTGTAGACACAAGTACGAGCACCACTGAATGGTCTTATCCATCGACAGCTCCTTCTTATCCAGCTCCACCAGTAAGTAGCGGTGGATCGTATTCTCCAATTCCAGGTGGTGCATTCTCTTATCCCGGTGAATCCTTATCTCATCATCCAACAACGGAACCTGTACCATTACCAACCGGTAAGTCGATCGATGTTCAAGATCGTTCAATTTTCAAGCAAGAAAAATCTTTCCTCATTTTATCATACATTAGCGCGTAATTATTTCGATTCAAGGATTATTAAAACCAATATGATTCACGAGACGCGTTCCAGGAAAAAAACGTTCATTCTTTATTTTTTCTTTTTTCTTTTTTTAATGACACAATCGAATAATATAATTTAACTTGTAATGTAGTAAACATAAACAAACGATAATAATTTTCCATTTTAATTCGACAATTAAAAATGTGGTTATCAAATCATTGCACTTGAATCACCTGTTCTTTTAGTTTTACCACCGGAGAGTCAACAGGACACCTACACTCCAAACTGCGTTTCCATGTATCCCGGTCACGGAACTTCGTCGACGTCGTTACCTCTGATACCTGGAAAGCCTAGTGACCCTGATATCTTCGCAGGTGGTGGAACAGGAAGCGCAAGTCCAGGATATCATTACGGTTCCTGGACACCTGGACCAGCTACGCCGGTACCGGTTGCCTCGCACAACTACAATCCTAATTATCAAGGCTATTACAATAATCCAAGTCAAAATTACATAAGTCCGGCCCCTATGGTTCTTTATCCGCAGCTTTACAGTACGGTCAATCAGAATCAAATTCATTTGCATCTACACGGTGATCTTAGCGATGAACAAGTAACCATTGCTGGTGGTAATTTGACCATCAGTAGTAATCGTCTTGAGATTGGTGTTCTCGGTGAAGAAAACGAACAAAGGAACGACGTTTGGAGACCTTATTAATTCAAAAGCATAATTTTAAAAGAGAAAAAGAAAGAAAAAAAAACAAGGATTTAACGAGATGTTTCATTGTAGGACCAATTTGTTTCGTACTATGTTGAAAATGTCATAGTGAAATATGTTCGGTGAAAGTGTGTGAGAATATGAACGATGAAAGAAAGTGTGTATTTAGGATATTTTCTATTACCGACAATTCTTTCTAATAATCAACGTATTGCGTTTGTGGGAAAGGGAGGGGGTGGGAGGTAATTGGTCATAAATTTGTTTTAAGGAAAGGCTGTTAATCGATACGATTGCTATAAATACGTACGAAAATTTTCGTTGTTTCTTGTATAGTGCGAGAGTTCTCGCGAAAGAAAGAAAAAAAGGAAATAATAAAAATACTTATAAACTATCGTAAGTCAATCTTGAGAATCTGATGTTGATTGAAAAAAGACTGAATATTCATGATGTCAGATTTCAAGTATTATCAAAGCTATTAACACGCTATCTTATTCGATATTATTCGAAAAAGGGATAGGAAGAATGTGAGTTCGTTGGAAGAATAAAAATACGAAAAAATAAACAAGATAATAAATAAATAAATAAGAAAAAAAAAAAAAAAGAAAAATGGTAAGGCTTCTGGTAGAGTATACGTATGAACGTTGGTCAACGATATCGCCGTTCGTTCTACAATCGTAAAAAAAATAAGAAAAAATATAAAAACGAAAGAACAGTCAGTGTTATGATGTACTTATCGAAAGAAAGAAAGAAAGGAGGAGATGATGATGATTAGTCAGATAATGTAACACACGTTGTAAATATACAAATATTTTCCATGAAATAATAAACACGTACCTGGATAGTTATCCTTACGTTTCCCCCACACCCTTCTAACTATAATACATCGTAAACAAATTTGTACGTAGTTTGATCATTTTTTGAATTAAAAAAAAAAATACACAAATTAAACGAAAGAAGAAGAAGAAGACCAGAAGTGTCAAAAACGTTTAGGATACAATTCGATATTACAAAACATATTAAATAATAGCCAGTGCGAAAGTAAATGGGGCGGGAAAAGTGGGGGAGGGGGAAATGCAAAAAAGAAAAAAAAATAGAAAAATAAGCGAGATGGATCGTTAAAAACGGAGCTGAAGGCAAGCAATCTCGAGTTTAATCTCGAAGAAGAAAGCTTCTCTTCACTTCTACTGGCTGCCGCCGTCATTCCTCCCCTCTTAACCACCCCCTTCCACTTGGTGAACTGAGTTCACACTTTGGAGTGATTTCTACGTTCTCCCACTTTTCTTCCGTGATGTTTACAGCCCCGTACACTGCGTCCTGCGAATAGGACGCGAGGAATAAAACCATGGAATAAGCCGAGGCGGCCGTCGCTCATAAGCTTCTCTCTTTACGAGGATGACTCGACTCGTCTTCAACCGCAGACGACGACGATGACGACGATGACGACGACGACAACGACGACGACGACGAAGAGAATCGTCTCCCTTTCCCCCGGGTTCTTCTTCTCTTCTTCTTCTTCTGTGTGTATGTGTGTGTGTCCGTTAAGAGAAACCGAACTGAAATACGTTTCGTCTACGCAGGAAATGGTCGACATCTCTTCGCACTCTTCCGACCATAAATACTGACACAAATTTTTACCTTCTTACTATTTTTTTAGTTTTTTTTTTCTTTTCTTTTCTTTTCTTACCGACAGTTCTAATACTTAGGATAGATTTCTGTTTTTTTGTTTTTGTTTTTTTTTTTAATTGTAACTCTTTGTAAAAGAGTATTTCTCATTTTATTTCCAATAGAAGAGAGTCATTTTTCTGCTCTGCATGGGGTGAGGGGTGTTTATATTTGTTTTTAAAAAAGGGATTAAAATTATTCTCATTTTACTTATACTTATTTAACGTGTTATATTCTAGATTTTGGGAATATTAATACTATACTTATTATTATTGTGATAAAACTTACTTTATATAGATGTTGTATTATATATTCAGTATATTAATTATATATTTTATTAGATATGAGACATTTTAAAACACGGTCCTGGTTGTTTGTTACAGGAAAAAAGAAAGCCGGCATGAATCGAGACAAAAATTAATAATATTCTCAATTTATTAACCCTATTAATTTTCAATATGACATGACACCGCTTGATAAGATAGTTTTTCAAAAATATTTGAATTACTTACAAATATTGAGAGATAATCCATGATCGTTAAAAATTATTTTAAACGAATAGAAACACTAAAATGGGATCAATTAAACGTCGATTAATTTTCTCATCATTTTTTTGTTGTTTTTTATTTCTTCTTCTTGCGTACATGTCACGGTTGTTGTTATTTGCTTTTTCTAATAATTAACGTACTCTCTCTCTCTTACAATTTTGATTATAATTTAATTTTACTTTAGAATACTATTGCACAACCACGGACAAAGTCGGATACGTGTGTGTATGTGTGTTTGTTGTGTGTGTCGCGTTTTTTGTGTGATATTTTCTTACGTATAATGATTAAGTCAATTTTCATCTTCTCTTACCGTTAATTGTCTTTTTTGTTTTTTTTTTCTTTTCCCCCCCTCCCCCCATGCATATATATATACACACACATACATACACAAATATATTTATATATTGATAATAATTTGTATATAAATATACATATGTATGTATAATTGATTGGGATACATTGAAAATACGGGAGGATAATACATAGGCACGTTTTATTATCAATTATCGTCATATTATCGAAACTTTTTTTTTTTCAGCTCCATTCTTTTCGTTTTAAACGATCTAACGATCAACAAACATTTATAACATGTACCGTACATTTTCACATTTATAGTGAGTAGTTTCTTTTGCTTTGTTTTTTATTTTTTTATTTTAAATACGAATAGCAAATCGTCGTTTGGTAATCGTCCGTAATTTCTCCTTCCCAAGAAACCAACCCACTTCTAAAAATCTTTAATTTACAAGCAACGCGTGTGATATATCGATAAAAGGGGATAATATACGTAGAAAAATAATAATTAATTCTTCATTCCCAAAAACGTACGAGTTTTATTTTTTAAACGTAATAATTTGTTAAAAAAAAACGGACCAAACATTACCAAACGTCGATACTTTCTTTTCTTTTTTATTTCATCTCATTTCATCTCATTTTCCCGTCCATTTTTAGCATTTTAGACTATTTACAATAAAACATTATATATATATATATATAACGCTGGATTGAAATTAATTATTAATTAAATCGCGTGAATAGTTACGACACATTAGGAGCACCTGCGAAATATATTTTTCTAAGAAGAAATCATATATTAACGAGATTGTTAACGTTAAAAGGCGCGTTAAAATGTTATATACTTTTTTTTTTTTTAATTTTATTTTCTTATATATTTTCTTTTTTTTTTTTGTATTATTTTATTATAGTCCTCGCACTATATATCAATAACTCTTCGAATCATTTTTCTTTCTAGGAATTCTAACCTGGATTTGCTCCAAATAGGCCGTACCTACTCTCTCTCTCTCTCTCTCTCTCTCTCTCTAAAATATTCTTCTTTATTTTTTCTTTTTTTTCTTTTTTTTTCAACTAAAAACATTTGCGAAAGTACGAACATTTCTACAGAAGATATTCTCTCTATTATTTCTAAACCTAAAAACAAGAAGAAGATAAAAAACAAATAAATAGAATAAATAAATAAATTAACAAGTATAGAATATAGACTATATAATAAGAAAAACAAGAAAAATTTATTCTAAATAGCGCGTTTCAAGTAACCGAAAAAAAACGTATTAGCATACCTCGTTTGCTTCTTCTTTAACATAAAAAGAAGAACCCAAAAAATTAGAAAATAAATTCTATTTAAATAAAAACAATATCACAATAGTGTGGTAGTATACTTTATATTAAGATATAACAAACAAAATATTCGGGTGGAGTAAACGTAAGGCGGATTTAAAAATAAATCATATATGGGAATACATTTTTGTATCCCATTTTATTCAAATAATCGTAAGTTATCTGTCAAAACTTTGCATCACGCGCGAATTCGTCGCACATATGTTTTGTTATTATGCGAGTTGAATGCAAAAAGTTCAACATACGTACGTAAGTATAGTTACAACAACAGCATAGATGGCTGCGACTGAACCGCAAACTACAGTTAAGCGCAAGGAGCATAAAAGGAGAATCGAGAAGATGTGCGTGCGAAGTAAATCGTAAATAAAATTTTCTTTCTCTCTTTCTCTCTTTCTCTTTTTCTCTAATGTTAGTTTACGTTGACTGGCGTACAAACGCATGACGAAATAGAGATAGGGCTTACTTAGATTCATGCCTGGAAACAGGACACCGTCTTTCTATGACCGAGAAAAGCAACGAGAAACTACCATCGCTCGTTTATTATTACTCGTTGCCGATCAGAAATCAACGGACACACCATTATTATTATCGTCCCGGATAAAGCAAACTCGATATAATTGTTTCTAAGTATATTACGAGTTATTCGTTTATATTCTAACTAATACACATAGTTATAAATTAATGTATCTATATAACACCCCCCGATTTCACTATTTTTTCTGATATCTCGATTATTAGAAAAACAAAAAAAAATACAAATGATTCTATAAAAAAACAGAGAAGACAGGAACGACCTTTTTACATTCTACGTAATATTCAAAGTAAAATGTCAAAGCAATTAGAAATTAGAATTATCTAATATTCCTTTCGTTCTCGCACACGTGTTCATATTTCTAATATTAAACGTCTTATCTCTGTCTCTCTTCCTCTTCTCTCTTTTGTTCTCCCTCTTTCTTGATTTTATTTGGGGAGGAAAAAAGAAAAAAAACAAAAAATTCATTAGCTCATCCAGAGAATGCTTCTTCGTGAAATTCTTAATGGGCCATAGAAAAAAACATTTGCTCCCAGATGAGCTGTAGTTGTTCCTAGTTGTTGGTCAATCCGTAAAAGACAGCAATTCGGTGAAACAGAGATGATAGACGTTGTTTCAAGATCTGATCGATAGCATGTCTGGTTAGAATCCTGACGCCACGGACCAAAACCGGAAGTAACGGCGCCAACCGTTCATCCTGGGAACATTTCGTTATCGTATCTTTTTTTTCTTTTTTTTCCCCCCTCTAATTTATCAATACTAGACAAAATATTTGTCGGAGTTTGTAGACTGGAAATAGAAAAGATAAAAAGAAAATGAAAGAAAAACAATGTGTAGTTTTACTCACCGGCAAAGCTAAAATCCATTCGAGAACTGTACTCAAAGTTTCGGCCCATGCTTTCCTGTGAGCTTCGCTGTCCTTACTAACGTTGCTTTTTCTTCTATATTCAATCTCGTGATTGAATAATTGTCGATCATTATTGATAAAAGTATCGGTATCGTCTTCCTCGTCCTTTAAAAATGGATTAGTTCTAAATCCTCGTTTGCTACGTTCGTAATCCCGTAATAGTTCTTCAATATTGTTAACGTTTTTATAAGAACGATCAATCGATACGTCGTCATCGTCATCGTCGTCATCGTCGTCGTCATCGTCATCACCGTCATCGCCAAGGTCCTCGTCATCTTTCGAATCGCACGAAATAGATGTCTCGTGAATGATCATCTTGGGTGATTCAAGAACCGAAGAATCTCGAGTTCTTCGCAATTCCATTACCGATTTCGAACGTAAATTTGTAGGATCGAAGCTGACCGAATCGTTGAAATTTTCCAAATCGGCAGTCATGATGAATTTTAATGATGTTCTTCTTGATAATAAACATGCCTCGCTTTTTCGTCGTCGAATGGATGGTCGTTGTTTTTCGTAATCGAGTGCATCGTTTAAGGTTGCATTACTGCTAGGTAATATAACTTCTGGTACCGAGATACCCGAAGTGTCAGGTGAGGAAGTAGTTCTCCAAAGGGGATACAATTGATTCTGGCTGTTGATCATTTCCGGAGGTGCCGGTGTCATAGCTACGAGTTTGGCATCGACGTAACCTTCGCTAGAAGTACCTCCGGATCTATCGAAATATACTATTCTCTCAGTGACGGAACCTAATCTAGAAGCTGGCCTAGAATCATCTGTTTCAGGCTCGGAATGAGGACCAGAATCTGTCGAATATTCAGCTGCTAAATCAGACAATCTGAAAGGTCTAAGATCATTTTCACATTCCTGTCCAAGTTCCTCCAAACCGCTCTCGTCGTCCAAACTAGGATTATAAATTTCAGGATCTTCTAGATCCTCCGGATCATCATTTTCTTCTGCATCGTCGACTTGATCCTCATCCCTATCCACCAAAGGATTATGCATACGCAATTCGGTAGGTGCCGGTGTGCTCGTAATGACTCTATCGTGAATCGGTTCCTTCCTCGTGATTTCAGGATAATCGTCGGGTTGGGCGACCAATAGAAAAATTTTCCTTTCGGCAAAACTATCAGCTTTCGTATATTTACCATCGTGATCGCGTATCACTTCGACGTACATGTCGCAAAGTTCTTCGAAAATCGATTGAATCTGTCTCAGATATTTCTTTATCTTCTGATACTTCGAATTGGATTCGTTATCATTTTTATTACCATTGGATAAAAAATTTTTAACGTAATCTAAATCCACTGAGTTTTCCTCAGCCTCGCGGAGAAACAATTCGAACAACGTGATTAATTTGATAGTCCAAGCGGCTCCAGCTTGTCGATATAAATTTGCAGGTTGTTCGAGATCGGCTACCTTCTGTACTAAGAATTTTAAACCAGGTCGACAATCGAATTTCAAAGCTGCGGCGTAAGAAAGATCCAATGCCGATAGAAAAATTTCGATGTGTCGTGAATTCATATACGAATAGTGGACAGTTTCTGTTGATTTGTAGGACACCGATGCGGTTGCGTGTGGTATCACGTGCGATAAACTGAGAAACGTTCGAATGAACGAAAACAAGAAAACAAACAAACAAAATGGTAGAAATTTAATCGATACACGAAAAAATAGGAATATTCAGTTTTCCTTTGCGAAAATCACATTAACGTACCTCGAGATTGAGGGATTAGCACCCTGAAGAAGAACGCAGGCGACACAGTGTAGTAGCATTTGATGAACCAAAAGACCAACCACCAACGCTCGTAGTTGAATCCTGACGATGAACAGATCTGGATTAAGAGTGGCACCCACAGCTGGTGGATACACGAGGAAGACGTACGATCTCTCATCGGGTGATCTTGAATAATCTTCAGCACGTTGTTCCTCCAGGAGGAACACCTGAAGACACAAACGTGGAGTTTTCAATTGAAAACCGAAAGACCGAACCGAAACGTACGTTTGTACTCATTAAGCACAATTTTTACGCGACGTGATTATTGTACAAATAATGTAATTATCAATATTCTTGTCCCAACAGTATATTAATATATATAAGTTTCAAAGGGAAATTAAAGACATTTAATAAATTTGATGAACAATTTATTATGACCTTGTTGTCAATATCAATAACAATATCAATATCAATATCAATAACAAGGTCATAATAAATTGTTCATCAAATTTATTAAATGTCTTTAATTTCCCTTTGAAACTCATATATATGTACAAATAATATTTTATTTTTTAAACAATATTTATTAATGAATCTCAAATAAAAAGACGGAGGATCAAGATCGTGCTTAACGAAAACAATCGTTTCTTTCTACTTCTCTTTCTCTTTCTTTCTCTCTCTCTCTCTCTCTCTCTCTCTCTTTCTCTCTCTCTCTCTCTATCTTTCTTTCTTTCTTAAAACGAACACAACTAACGATGATACCAAAGATTCCGCAAACGTCCTAGAAACGCTCGGCCCAACGAATATGTGTGCATTCTACGAAAGCAGCAGCTTCTAAAAAAGGGGTGTGTGTGTGTGTGAGTATATATATATATATATAAGTATATACACATATATATCTACATATATATATAGAGAAATATAAATGTGACATGTGAAAATCTAGCCATGGACTCAAGCCATGGATTTTAATGGTGATTCGTAAGATCTCGTGAAAAAAAATTAATGCCAAATGAGAGTCTTAAAAAAATTCCAGCGACGGGGTCCTTTGAATTCCACTCGAGGATTAAACGTCGCAGCAAAAACAATAGCAACAACAACGTTAATCCTTTACGAATCGATGCTTTCTTTTCTTTTTTTTTTTTATATAAACAAACGTCATCGCACGATTTCCATTTTTGTAGTTTTGATTATTTTAATTATTATTTCTATCATAATAAAAATAAATCGTGAGATATTTCGATGGAAAAAGGACCTCGTTGAAGAGATTTTTTTTGTAGCCTGACATGTGCCTTCTACCAGCGAGTGCAAACGTCTAAAACGTAATGATTCAGAATTTCCGCTCGTCGAGAAGCGTCGATAGGCTCGTTCCAAATCCTCTCTCTGCTTTTGATTTATTTTATATTTATTTAGTTATTTTTTATATATCAATTTATATTTTTTTTTATTTTATATAATTCACATCGATGGCACACATTTAGAAATTCATATTTTCTTTTGTTTTTCGATTAATTTTTTGGCTTTTTCTTTTTATCTCCCACTCTCTCTCTCTCTCTCTCCCTCTCTGTCTCTCTCTCCCTTTCTCTCTCATTCTCATGCTCTCATTCTTTTTCTGTCCCTCTCTCACACATATTCTCTCTTTCGAACCACGTGGGAGAAGGGTGCAATTGAAGAATCAACGAATCTGATAAAGAAAGCTATATATATTTGAACACATTTTTTATCTTTTTTTTTCTTTTTTTTTTTCAGCAGTACAAAAACACTGAGCGCACAAAAAATAGATGCAACCCTTAAATGTTTACTCTTCTTTTTTCTTTTTTTTTTTTATCTTTTCTATCACGATCAGCTAATTCGCATACAAAAAATATACGAATATAAATATTAATATAAATATAAATATATATATATGTTATATGTATGTATGTGTGTGTGTGTGTGTGTGTGTGTTTATGTATAATTCATTTATACATTTCGCGATAAAAATTTTCACAATTTAACCCTTTCGTTATGGCATGCTTTTAACCCGGGTATCATTTCATAAAAATTCGCTTGTACATAAGTCCCATGATAAAACCCATATATGGGTCAGTACGAGACCTTTGCTTTACTTTAATTACCCATATATGGGTCACTAATAACGAAAGGGATTAAAAACAGAGTTATTTTTTGATTTCTATCATTTTTTTTCTTTGCATTGATTTCAACGTACGAAAAAACGTGTATTTACGTATATATATTTATATAAATATATTATAATATATTCATATAGGCACACGGTACGCATAGGATTTTGTTAGGCATTTAAAAAAGACGTCTTCTCGCACACATTCAAGGGTTTAACATCGTACAAGACGTATACAATATACGAGACGATCGTCCTCATAATCGTTTAAAGCTAATTCATTGAATTACACACTGACACATCGATGACGATGACGATGAAGGTGACGATGATGGTCTTAATGACTATGATGCAAGGTCCGCATGCACCAAAGCTAATGTATAACAATGATATTACGATAGTATTTATAAAATCTCGTTTAGAGAGTATTGTCATTTTTGTTTAATTTATTCTTCATATATATATATATATGTATATATATGAAAAATTTGATCGAAAAAATATATGCGTGTAAAGATCTTTTTCTTAAGATAACGAGAGGTAGGAAATGTAGTAGTGTGTGGGAGATATAAAAAGAGGAAGGGTGAATTGTGAAAAAGGATAATGACGATGACAATGATCGTGATAGTGGTAGTGGTATTGGTGACGATGATGGTGGTGGTGGTGGTGGTGTGGTGTATTCTCGTAAAAAAGATGAGGATTGAAACCCTGCCTCTCGACGGCGACGTGCTGAAAGCTGACCTTGACGACGCCGTGGAATCTCTAAGACGAGCGGCTTCGCGAATTACAAGGATGCCATTTTGCTCGATGTAGATTTGGTTACTCGTTCGTGTATCGTTATGGCTGTATATATATATATGTATATTTTTTTTTTCTTTTTTTTTTTTTTCTTAATTCGAATTATTTTTCGATTGCTTTTCGATTGTAATTATTGTTTTGTTAAAATCCATGACGTGAGTTTACCGTAAACGGCTAGAGCCAATGGGGAGCCGTGTTCGACGTAGTGTTAGTGTAATCGGGGGGTGTCGTGTGCTGCCTACAACCGACGGGGTAGGAAGTAGTGTGCTGGTCGATCAGTGTCGTCTCAATGGTCATCGAATCCTGGAAAGGCGTCGTCTGCAGTGACGACGCGTTCTGCCTCTTGATGGCAGTCAATACCTCACGCAGCTGGCTCACCTGGGAGCAAGTCAGGTCAGGAGGGCACCAGGTCTCTTTTCTTTCATTTTATTTTATTTTTATTTAATTTCTTTTTTTTTCACTCTCTGTTTTTTCTCTTTTCTCTCATACTCTATCTCTCTCACCCTTTTCCACCCTTTCTTTCTTTCTTTCTTTCTCTCTTTCTCTCTCTCTCTCTCACACACACACACATAATGATTCTTCGATTATATTATACGTTTCTTCTTTTGATACGCGCGTTTGAAGATTGAAAAAATTAAATAACAGGAGACATCGAAAAAAAAATGATAAAGAAAGAAAAAAAAGAAAAGAAAAGATATAAGATATAATAAAATATTGGCAAGAAGTGAGAATGAACACAGAGAGATAGAGGTTATACAATAATATACACGTTAGAAGAATTAAATGTTTTAGTAGGATAGGTATACAGAAGAAACGTTCAAAGTGGTCAACGTCTTATGATAGAAATAAAGAAAAACACACCGAATATGTATATATATATATATGTATATATACCGGGTGTCCAGTAATTGTTTAAACTAAACGAGCAGATGGTGATTCAACATGTCAAACTAATACGAAAAGTATAGAATCGAATTTATTTTTGAGAAAATGAAATTCCAAAATTTGTCAAATACGCGTACACTTGATTCAGTTTCAATTCGACAAATTTTTCTATCTTACTCTAGGATATTTCGAAGAACATATTTGTTGCACATTGTCAACGTGACGATATCTATTGCATTTGTGTTCTACACTTAGAACTTATCTAACGTGATTTTTAATTTTCAAGATTGCAAGCTAAAAATCAATTGTTGAGTTTAACTTTTGTCAAAAGCAAAATCTCGTACGAACAAATTTGATTCCACATTTTCGTTGTTAGTTTTTCATTTAAAATCATCCCTCTCCCTGTTCGATTGATACCACAAATTACAAGACACCCCGTAGAAAATAATTCTCGCTGAAGCGAATACATCGATAAGCACACATCGAACGTTCATCGGACAACATAATTGGGCGAGATCATCGGTCTCCGATGAAACCCCGAAGGAAATCATCGCACGATCACTTACCTGTGCAGCTAGTTGCCGTAATCTTTCGGTTTCCTCGGGCGTTGCATCCCGACGGGCAGCGACCTTCACCTGTGCGATGTCACCGTAGAAAGATTCTGATCTTGGTGAGAAAGCCATGGTCAGCAGGCGTAACTCTTGAAGTGAATTTGAACAGGCACGATAGCAAGCCACACCGCAGACCTCCCATTGTTCCGATGTGAGTATCGGCCCACTGCTCACCAAAACGTGTCTAAGAACAATCGAAAACATTTGTGTATTGTTCATTTTAAAAAAACAAATTATTAACCCTTAATATATTTTTTTTCATATTTATTATTACGTAACATTAACAAATATTTATCCAAATTAACATGATTTTAATATCAAACCACATAACGAACAAATATAATATAATCAAAATGATAATATGTTAATATTCATCAAATTTATTTAGAATTGAATTAGCACAACGGTGTATTGGAATATTCTTAAAGTAAGAAAAATTAATTGGACTATATAATTCTTATTCTAATATATATGATAGGGACAGTTTAATGTATATATCTAATATAAATATAGAAAAAGATAGATATAGACTTTTGTGTCGATTAAAATGTAAGCCATCTACCGCAATCTCTCGAGTTGTCGAAAAAGGGGACGCGGTAGGAGGAGTTTGCTCTAGGATTTCAGAGAACGAGATCCCGTTCGTCATTCACTGCCGGTCATAATTTATCTCTCTCTCTCTCTCTCTCTTCCCTCCTCCTGCCCCTCTTCTCACTCTATCTTTCTCCTTCTCCCAACGAACCTGCCCGTTTTTAAACATTCGCGCTGTACATCGATACCTAGCGATCGAACCCTGGCATGGATTGGATTACCGCGTGGATGTGTGACGTGCATTAAGACGAAGAAAATGCACCGATCCTCCCGGTTCTATTTGTCTTTCTCTCTCTCCCTTATATAAACAATATATATATATATATATATATATATATATATATATATATATGTATATATGCGTTTGTGTATAAGAGAAGGTAAAGATATGTAGAAGCTAAGGATCGAAACGAAACGAAACGATTGGAGATTGACTGAGCGAGAAAAGGATAGACTGAGAACCGAAAGAAAGAAGGAGTGTGTGCCGTTGGCACGACGCCCTGGGGGTGTCGAATGTCAGTGGCTACCTTATCCCAGTGGACAGCCTGTCAAGCTTCGTTATCGTCTTACACGCACGCTCCGTCCGTAACGACAACGATGATATATATATATATGTAACCGAGTCAACACAAACGTACATTCCGCCGAAGCTCTCAGGTCCTCTTAGGATCGTGTGAAACGTGTAAAAGATCGTTACCAATCTATGAAATAATGATCAATGATGTCTCAATATTCTTATATCCCTTATCTTAAATGTTTTTTGATAAATAATGAAAGATATAAAATTGATATTAAGATATATCGTTATATCAATCGTGATTATTTCAACGTTAATAAGAATTAACCGATGGGATAGTTAACAGGCGTCGCGTTAACACGTCACCCGTTACGAAGACAAGTTTTTACACGAAGTTAAAACTCGTTCCTATACACGTACCGCCCCCTTATGTATATAGATATATACGTAGATCTTTTTTCATGCAGGATCTAGTTCCATAATTCGATTATCAAGTAACTGAATTATGATGAAACGGTAGATGACTCCGATCAGCTGTTAACGAACGGCCATATTTGGCGAGATATCGACCGGGGTCCTTGCCTACTTCCTCGCATTCCAGATTATGTCTTATTACAAAATATCCGATCTTGTTCTTGTTTCGTTACTTTGTTCTTTTCTATTTCTTTCTCTTTTTTTTTGTTCTTTTTCTTTTTTTTTTTTCTTCGTCATCTTCTGTGATATTAAAAATCGAAAATGATGCTTCTCTCTATCTCGGCGCATAAATAGTTAGTGCGCAACGAAGCGCGTAAATATTAATGAAGGTCGCGAATCGCAATAACACTAAACGAGCGAATGCAAATTACTTCTGCTACGCCGGCTTTTATATATTCTGCATCAGTGGCGTCCCCGTTTGTACGTCTTTTAAAACCCACGAACAGCTCACCTGATGCAAGCGCAACCGAGACGGGCTATACTCTCTGTGGGTTGAACGACGCATTCCCCCATTACCAGTAAAAGCTGTTTCAACATCAACGTCGTAGCTGGCAAATAGGTGTCGTTTCTAACGACTTCGGGACCTGGAATGAGCAAAGTCAAATTAAAATCTATTTCGAAATAGTACGAAATATCATAGTTTAACTGCGATAACGGTTGATAAACGAAACGTACCTTGCAGGTGTGTCAAGTAGTCGACTACGAGATCGGTGGTAAGACCGCAACATTGTTTAAAATTCGGCGCGAAGTTATCCCAACCCCTGAAGATCTTCGATGTTTTCCTCAACCAATTCTGTACCATTGGTAGAAGTAAATGATTCACACAGTAGAGTCCGAAATCTGGTCCAGGTACGTTGAGAATATCGCGTAACAGATGGAACAGTGTTTCCAAAGTATGCGGTTGATAACGTCTAGGACATATCATCGTGGCACTGGCTAAACCCTCGATGAGAATATACCATACTCGAAGAATACCACTCGGCTTATCCATACTTTGTAGAGTCATGCTACTATAAGATTCATTTCCGGGTGGGGATGAAAGTATCTCGTAAGATTTTTCTGATATAATCCCTTGCATCATCGAGTCGGAGTCTATGTCAAACCTGGGCATTTCCATGTTAGGAATCGTCGAATCCACGTATTGAGGAATCGTCGAAACTTGAATTCTCTGAGCTGAGTGGAAAATCGGGCAAGCTGGCATACGATACATCGATGCTAATATGTCGCTGCAACTCAACAAATACTTCAAACTTTCTACGCAGAGTCTCATGCGTCTAGATTCCGTGACGTCGATTTGATCCTGTTCGTCCTGATGAACCTCGTTATCTCCGCTACCCCTGACGTGTCTAAGAAGACAAAGAATACAATCCAATGCTGCGTTCGCGAATACCAATGTATTGTCGGTCGATAGAAATACTCTGAAGACTTCTAAAAGTGGTGCGGATTCAACGGATTCCGAATTACCGACAGATGCAACTCGTAATGCACCGAACAATGGTCGCCATCCTGAACGAATTTCCGTTCTATTCGTCTCCACGAATTCGCAAATACAACTAACGATCTAATTGGAAAAATCGATTAGTCCAATTAATAAATGTGTGCCGGTATAATCATAAAAATAATTTTATGATTTATTTTTAATTATAAATCATGAAATAAATTTTTCATGATTAACGGCGGCAAATATCGATAATATCAGATTTAATAATTCTAACGAGTATTTACCTGATCTTGAACATCACCGTCGCAGAGTTCTAAACAGAGTAAATTTTCAAAGGGCTTAAAGAGGGCCTCGTTGAAATGAAAATGTGGTAGTTCTATTTGTTCGTTTAACAAAGCAGCCATCGAATCGTGAATACATTGTACTGCCTTTTTTGAGATACTTCGATCTTTGTGACAGGCTGCTTCCATAAAATGAGGACCCAAAATACTCCAAACCTACGTAATTAATATTTTATATTCATCAACATAAATTTGTAACATAAAAAATTAATTAACATAAACTTACTCTCATTATATGAATCAATGGTCTTCCACTTTTAACGCATTTCAACATAACTTCGCCTAATCTTGTCAATAACAATACGTTTAATTCGTTTTCTCTTGGTTTACTTCTCCTCCACCAGAATCTTTTGCTGTCTTTTAAACCGTCCGTGGTTTTGAACAATTGTGCTTTACTCGCTCTGCATAATGCTGTTAGGAATAGACAAAGAGCTTTAAGATTTAATTTTAAGGCAGCATCTTCGAACAATCTGTCAACTCGTTGAGAGAGAACGCAAATGATTTTGGCTGCGTAATCCACGGGTAAGATGCCATTGAATTGGTTATCGGCATTAGATTCTTGAATGATTTCCGGTATTGTATCGGAGCTTGGATTTTGGGCATAGGGACTCGATAGAAAACTATATACATCAACGCTGCAAAAAATAAAAAAAAAAAAGAAACAACAATAATTAATTTATTTATTCAACATTATATTACTGGATTAAATTTTTAGGAACAAATCGTACCAAGTTTCTTCCTCGTCGACTATATTAAAATTCAGTCGAAGTCTGTCTTGGCTACCTTTGATATCACCGTTAGCAGATTCTTTCTTTTCTTTCTTTTGATGTGTCTTGGGAAGAGATGGATTTTGATTCCGACCAAAAAAATCGTGTTCTAATTTACTCACGTACAAACAGCATCTAACATGAACGTGATAATTCATTTTTTTTTTTTTTACGCTCTTAACATTCGTAATTATTAGATATGTTTAATGTTAAATGAACTCACGTAAAAACATGGGGCCAACAATCGCTACCGTGACTACCAAGTTCCAATCCTCTACCTAAAAGAACATCCATGCTCAAAGCATGAGAAGTGTGAAGATTCGTTGCTCTGTTTTGTAATTTCAATCGAAGTACATCTTTCGTACGAGTTATCTTCGATATGGATTGTTCTGTACACGCAGCTTTCGCTAATAGAGCAAAAATAGATCCGCATCGAGTCTGCAATCCTAAATTGATTTTTTAATGAGTTTATTTATTATTTTTAATCATTTGTAATATTAAAATAAAAAGGATTAAATATTAAAATAGTATAAATATTAAATATTTAAATATTAAAATAATAAATATTTTAAATACATATTATAATATTAAATATATTGCTATATTAAACTAATAAATATTAAATATATATTAAAATATTAAAATAGTAAATATATTAAATATAATATTCGAATTACCTAGAATATTACTCAAAGTTGCAGCTTTGTGAAGACCTTCCAAAGACAATACAACGGTATCTCTTATCTCTCTTCTCCCACCATCTCTGTTCAAAATCCCTTTATTATTTTCTTCCTTAGGAGGATTGAGTCCAATCGATAAAACAGCCATCATACTTCCCCAACAACAAGTTAGCACACGTCTTGAAAGCTTAGCACCAGCTTCAGCTTCAGGTGTCGGTTCACTTCGAGAAAGTTGAGCTTTTTCTAATCTTATGTAATCCGACAATAGTTGTCCACCTCTCTGACTACCAGGAATACCATCGACGTCTGTACAAAAGTATTAATATATTTTTTCATTAATACGAAATTTATCTCTATATAAAGAAATGTATTTTTTTTTGTAAATTACCAGTAAGAACGTTCACTAATGCACTGTTTTCAGTTGAATTCGGATTGTAACCACATTTTTCAAGCAAATTACATGCAAGTACTTGCTGATATAATTCTGAAAGCCAAGTGGCCGATAAATAAACTAACACGCCAGAACCATGCACTTCTTCCACGAATTGTTCCTAAAAATACAATATTATTTTTGTTTAATATTAATTTATTTTTAATCGTTCATATCTAATATAAGTATGGTAAATAAAAATTATGAACGATACCTCGCTAATTGGCACTTGACGACTATCTTCGTTATAATAATTCATTCTAATTAATTTGAGATTGAGCAGCAATGCCGCATAAGTTGCCAAATAAATTCCATCGGCGTTCATAATCGTTATAAGCGGGCATGAATCTGTATTATTTGTATTATCTGTTCTTTCTTGCATTTTTTGTTGAACTGCAAATACTTATTTAGTAACAGAAGAATTTATTTTAATTATAATATAATTAATTTGTTTATATTAGTTCAAATTATTATTGATTGATTATATATTTTTAAAAATTGTCTATAATTATTTGTAAACGTAATAAGTACCACTAAAGATAGCTCTAACATTTATTTTATATATTCTTCTCATATTTATTTTTTTTTTTTTTTATTTAAAAATCATCTATAAACCTTCGAGTTAAAATTGGTGCATTATAATTATATTTTATCAATAATTATCACGGTAACACCATCTGTCGGTAAAATATTTATCCAAAGTGCATTTATAAATGCACTTTAATACATATTGCACATCACAGGAGTTTAGAAAGTTTCTCGACAGATAACGTTCGCGAGAAAAGTTATCGACGGAGTAAAATATTATCTACATTCAGGCGCAATATATTCAACATATATTTTATAGAAATAATAATTATACGCGAGCGTAAATAAATTATATAAATTCCTCACCTTGACAATATTCCGAAGCAAAATTTTGCAATGCCTCGTCAACTTCGATATTACTCCTAAGTATAAGCACCATTGGTATTAAATCGCTTCGTAAAGTTTTAACAAATTTTCTTGCGTTATGTCTTTCAACGTCAACGTTACACTCATCGGCAACCTGTCGACCTACGTGAAGACATTTAGGTAATTTTTCTAATCTAAGTCTCTCCCGTTCGTTCTCGATAGCATAATCGTTATCATCGAGACTGTTATCCTCGTGCACCTCGTCTGATTCATTCTGAGGACCTTCTGTGTCAGTCGAATCACCATCTTCTGATGGTCCATGACCAGATGAGTCTGAATCTGAACCAATACCCTTCTTCATTAACTCTAATTGTTCCCTGAAAATGAATTCATCGTATATAATACAAATGATTATAATTAAACGATGAAATTTATGAATTTCTTATTGAAATATAAATTACCTATAAGTTTTTGGTAATCTTGCCATACTTTGGTAAGTTAAAGGTCCACGATAGTCACAAGATTCCAAATCCTCGTACAAACTATTGATCGTGCAAGTGTAATTATGATTAATGGCTTTGCCCTCGCAAAGTTCTTGAAGTGCTGAAAGCATTGCAACTATGCAAGAAACACTGGCATGCAATATAGATAATCCTCCTGTTGTTGATTCTTCGATCGAGTCCATTGCTCTGGAAGGAAACATGAATTTTATTTATCATATTTCACATAATGAAAACTATCGCATATTTATTACTATAAGAAAATTTAGAAATATTAATTAACATATTATTTAACTTACAATCTCATTAACGCCATATCACTTTGTATATGACTCGAACGATCTTCCTCGACGAGTAAAGGACCAGCAAAGTCAACCATGCGACTAGGACTGTGCAACAACTCTTTCAATGCTTTCAAAGGTTCTAAACGTTGCTGAAGTGGAGGATATAATAACATTCTATGAAAAACTGATTCTAACACCGGTCTTAGAGGACCTACACAGCCAACCAGTCTCACAAGTTCAGTACCAATGCTAGAAATAATCAAAAAATAAGTTAGATTATCTCAAAATTCGATGTAATATTGTTATTCTTGTTTTTTTTTTTTACAAAATTACCTGTACACAGTCTTTGCCTGATGACTGTCAAAACTTAACGACGTAGCGAGATAACCCGATCCCCTACCAACTTCATTTTCCTTACCCTCTCTCGATGTAAAAGTTTTATCTACTCTAGGTGTTCCTAGAAATGCTATCAAAGCTGGACAAAATTTTTGCCAGAGGAAGGTAGTGAAGTGTGCGTTAGTGTGAATCTTTTGCGGAAGCGACGATATCAAAGTATGAAGACATTCCAAAAGAAACACTACCGTACTACCGTTTCTTGCGTTACTGTAACAAAATATCCTAAATATTGCAACAAACATTTTTCCATGATATCGTATATAAACGCGTTTGATGATTATCGACAAACGTTGATACGTTTCTCTTACTTTTGAGCTTCGTCGAGTTTACTACAAATATATTGAAGAATCGGCAAGGCCTCGTTAAAACACGACACGCCACGTTCTCGTACATTTTTATTCTTTTTCGCGTTCTCGTCCATCTCCTGACATTCTTCGTCTGTAAAAAATATTTCATTCGTTATTTTCCCTTAATTTCTTTTTAAATAAAGAACAACTGTCCAAGATATGATTAATCTATAGCTTGATTAACAAAATCAATTTGTTAAACTAAACTAATTTAAAGTTTGATTGATGAAGAACGTGACTACACACGCGATCTTAAAACTTATCGATCAAACTTTTCTTTAGTTTCTTAAGATAAAATCGATTAGGATATAAAATGAAAGTATATCTATGTATACATATATATATATATACCTAAAAACAAACAAAAAGATCTTAAGGTTTGGCTCGTTGCAGCCTGTGCCGCAGTACGAACAGCTTGATTTCCATTCTCGAAAGCTTCACTGCAAGTCGTAAGAATTGCAATAATTAAACGGCCGTTCATCGTCCAATATGGGGAACATGCTACTTGAAGTAAAACCTGCATTTAAAATGAAAATTGTAATCATTCGTTTAAGATATAATTTTTTCTTTCTTATTTTCTTTTTTCTTTTTTTGTTTTTTTTTTACTTACTTTAAGCATATCCGTTTGAGTATCGTCCGATTGCGAAAGCATCGAACTCATCGTGTGTAACATTTGAGCTGGCAACCATAAGGAATCATCTTCCGGTTCGTACGGAGATTGAAATATGTCGTCTCTCAACATCTTCTGCATTGCGCGACAAATTAAGAAAATAAATGTTAAAATATTTGAATTAATTTTGATAACACATCGAATTGTTATTCGGCGTCTAAGTGAAATTAAATTTTACTAAAGTACAAATATGGCGGTTCTATTTGTGATATCATCATTTTATCGTAGACTTCCGGAACACAACTACCGCAAACGAAAACATTGAATCGTAACGTCAAACTCTTTACTAGTATAATATCACATTGCAAATAAAACAAATATTATAAAACGTATTAAATGCGTTGCATCAAATACTTGAAACATATCTTTCGATTGTTGCATATACGTTATCCGTAAATAACGATAACAAAAAAAATGGTCTCGTATGTATGATAGATGAAAAATATCTATCTATATAAATTATTATTTTAATCGTAAAAAATCTCACATGTAATCCCGATAGGCCAAAAGCAACGAACTTGCTTCTTTTCGTTTCGAGTGCTAGCTGAAGCGCGTGTAAGCATTTCGCTCGTAATTCGTGCGGTGGATCCCGCAACAAACCTTGCTGTTTACCCAAGAAATCTGAAAAAGATGAAAAAAATAAAATGTCCAAATTATCAGGAATAAATTCGATAAATGATTGAGCTGTCGTGAAGTTTGTCGTTGTTTGAAATGATTTTAAAAGAAAAACGAAATGGAAAATCCGTGTGTATACTTTGTTAACCACAATCTAAACGAGCTGTAATCTTGTCCAGAAAAATTATGACGTTTACGTATCGAGTACAAATATTATATAGTTTTTTTAAACTGAAACTCACCGTACGCTTCCTGCGCCGATTTCCGTAAATTTTGTAATTTCGCATTATTCGACTCCCTGATGATCTGCTGCAAGAGATCCTCCATGACACGGCGGGCTGCCACGCGACTGATCGATAGCGGGTGTGCCAATGCACGATACGTATATACGACTTATCAGGACCGTATCAAATACATCTTTTTTAAAGGGGCTTCACAAAAATATTCTCTTATCGATCGAATTTTTATATATTTTATGGCTTTTCTTTTTTTCTCGTTTTATTTTTATTTACGTTATATTCTTTTATAATTGTTTGTCATTTGGTATACACAATGTAAAAAGAAATTACAATTATTACAATGATGTCTAATCATTTTTTATTATTGGTACACCTGCTAACATCTATCTCTCATAGTGGGGATTCCCACTCTATACAATTGAGTTTCTAGTAAATCAATTTATTAATTTTCTCATATTTGAAACTCCCGCTACTTTGATAGCAGAAATCGAATTCAATCAAAATTACGAATCGTTTAACTCGACTTTAATATCGATTTCAAGTCAATACATTTATTAATGTTCTCACTTTTCAAACTCCCGCCATTTTAATAGCAAAAATCAAATTCAACAAATATTACATAGCGTGTCACTTGATTTTTAATATAAATTGCAAGTAATTCAGTTTAAAAGCAAAAAAATAGAACATATTGAATAATAAAAATCAACAAGATGTGCATAATAAATAAATAAAATATGATCTTTATCATATACATGATGTAATCAATATATCTATACAAATAAGTAATCAATAATTAGCTGTCATATTATTGAACAAAATTCAGGAACATGTGATTGCAGGAAAGTAATTTAAATAAAGCGCGCGAAAATGATCTTCAATGGCTATCACTTTAAAATGAAAATAATAAAAATCCTATTAATCTTTTGTTTAATTAAATGTTTATTTAAAATACAATTACATGTAGTTTGAAATAAAACTCGAGTAAAATGATGAGGACGAATGAAAAGTATGAAAAAAAAAAAAGAAATAATTAATGTGTTTATTCACATAAAAAAATATAATTTATTAATAGATTCTCGTGAGTTCGTTGACCGTATTAATAACAAGCATCTGCTTAAGATATAAAAAAACAAGACAAAAACCTACGAACGTCTATTTAAACGAACCTGTCTCGTAGGCGAGGTCATATGGCGAATCATGTCGTCTGTGAAAAAGATGGCGACGACAAATAACAGTAAACCGAAAGGAAGGAGATTATCGAAAGAAAGTATAGATTTTTATCCTCTTGCTGTGCATCTGTTAAGTAAGAAATTTTCTATATTAAATTTCAATGAAAATATAATATTATTTGTGATATCTCATAAATGATTTATTATTTTTTATGACAACAGGTATTGGTTTTGGGTTTCTACACCGGTGGCATGTATCAACGCTTTTTGAAAATGATCGACACTTTTCTCACTTATCAGAGATCGAAAGAGAAATGTCTTTCAGGACCGAAATGGTTAGTTTAAAAAACACAAATTTTATATACAATGTTCATAGAGAAGATTAGTATATATGTTGTTTTACAATGTTATCAATACTATTGGTTTTTTAGGGAATGTATTATTCGTATTATAAAACCATCGTAGGAGCAGAAAGTTTTGCTGATGGTGTTTATAAACTTGCTAAGGATAACATATCAGAATATGGAAATGTGATAAACGCGTGCAGAAAATACAACCTCTTGCCAGAGGTAAATGTTTCTCCAACACAACGATTATATATCTTAACTTGATTAATTTTGAGATTATTAGATGATTTTGTATATATAGATTACAGCCAGTTATTTCTATCACAGTGCCAAGAATCTAGGATTAATATCGCAAGAACAATGTTGGAAAGTAAGTTTACTAGTGTATTTTTTGTTATTGTTATTTCTTTGGAAAGAATAACCATAAGGCAGTTCATTTTAGACAGAGAGAGGAGGTGGTTTACCACCGGTAACCAGCTGTGAAGGATTAGGCGTACCTGTATATTTTTATCTTGAAATAGTTTGGATTACCACCATATATACGGCTGCTATACTTTTTAAATACTCTACATATATGAGTGATTCTGTGTTCGGTGGTATTATTACCATGCTATTATTTTTCTACAATCATAATGAGTGTACACGTGTTCAGTGGACTCCGCCATTAAGAGAAACCTTTGCATATCCAATGTTACTCTTTCAAATGTATTCGGTGACTAAGATCATTGAACGACACACTACGCAGGATATACAAGGAACTATAAGTTGGAGAGAACTTACCGATGGATTATATGTGGTAAATATTCATACTTCTTTTTTGATAATCCAAGTTATTAATGCGTTGACTACTAGTGTCATATCTGCGACAATAATCAAAGCGAAACATAAATTCTCTAAAATATCTTATTTTACTGCGTTACATAATAATTATATTTAATTACAGAATATGCTTTTGGGAACCGTGATTAGTCTGTGTAGTTGGCAATTTTCACAATTTATCTTGGCCACTCAAATACTAGCTCTTCTTATTCTTAAATGGGTTGAAATTATACCTAAGAATCTATTCTTATCGCTAAGTAGAATATATACAATTTCTAGTATTTTATCGGTGGCTGTGATAGATGGCACGTTCTTATTTAATTCTTTATTCGCGTGTATTTTGATCGGTAGTAATTTCGCAGAAGTTCTTGCCAGTAAATGTTCTCGTTTCTTGAATGGCAGAAAAGAAGTTATTTTTGAGATAATTATTGCTGTACTTTTCATAAAATGGTTGAAAACATATATTCTCACCATTGAAGATGACGCACACATTTATAATATTTTAAAATCAAAACTAACAGACTATAAGGATTTTCATACCCTGCTCTATACGTGTTCTCCGGAATTTGATTTCTTGCAATATAAAACTTATGAAGCAATCATCAAGACTTTACTTTTGCCAATTGCAATACTCTCAGGGATATTAGCACTTTATTATTGGTATAGAGAATATGAAAGTGAAGGATATCCTTATTGTATAGAAGCAGACGTATGTTACAATGGATTGCAAACTGGAGCTTTCATTATTATGGCTGTATTCATTATGAGATTAAAACTTTTCATGACACCACATCTCTGTATAATAGCAGGGTTGGTGTGTAGTAAAAGATACTCGGAAAAACTTGGATTAAGAAGTAAAACAATCAGAGGAGCTATAATAGTCTTACTTATAGCTGGTATGTCTTATCACGGTTTGGAAAGATTTCGAGAAGAACGAGGATTCGTTGGTAATTAATATTCATATGTTATTCATGTATTAAACAAATATATTTCCCTCATTGCTTTATAAAATCTAAAGTAATCAATATTTTATATTCATATAGGAGAATACAGTAATATCGAACAGGAAGAATTATTTGAATGGATAAAAGAAAATACTCCTAAGAACGCAGTATTCGCTGGTAAAATGGCATTAATGGCTAATTTGATGTTATCAACTGGAAGACCTATTGTAAATAATCCTTATTACGAAAGTGCAGAAATGCGGTTAGTTTTTTATTATTAATATTTTTGATACAGATAACATATAAATTGATACGAATCGTAATAAAGTTATTATCTCATTTATTTCAGAAATCGAACGATGACAGTTTACGAAATTTTTAGTAGGAAAAATGCAACATCCGTATATCTTAAATTAAGAAATATGAATGTCGGTTACGTTGTATTAGAAGAGCCATTATGTCTCGGATACGCAAATGTGTAAGTTTTATAAACTTGACCTTCTAATTAACATATTAATCCTTTGCACTCCCATAGTGAGTCTCACTATTACAGTTAATACAAAGAACAAGATTGTAAATAAGACTCATCGTTGGAATGCTAAGGGTTAATTAAATGTCTACTGATAATTCATTTTCTTTTTAGGCCAAACGGTTGTCAAATGGTCGATTTATGGGATGTGGTTGATAATGGAATGGCGAAAGCAAGTGGAAAACCACCCCTTTGTCCATTATTATTAGAAGGGAACGCTTATCCCTTCAAACGAGCTTTCATGAATAATCATTACGTAGTTTTACAATTAGTTTATTCGCATTATCTAGAATATAATCCAAAGACTTCCACGCCGCTCCAGTATCAATTTTGAATATTGCGTTCGAGATGACTGAAAAAACGTGACTAATTAATAGATACAAAGATTCTTCGTAATATAATAATATCTCCTATAGGCCTATTTTTCTTAAGAAAATGACGGGAAACAAAAAGTGACGAAAGAAAAAAAGAATTACACAAATATTATATATATATATATCTATAGAAATATTATATAGGAATCAATATATATATATATATTTTGTTAACGCTAATTTGTGAGATAAAGAATGGAAGAATTTTCTTTTCGGAAGAGGCGTACTCTTTTCGTATCTGTATAAAACGTTTCTAACGAAATTTTAATTAAAATCGAGTTAGGAAACGAATCTATTCGATAATGAATAATTCGTTTGAAGATAATACAAGATCCAAACAAACGAGAGTTGATCGTTAACGATTATAGCTTCCGACTGATCGTTCGAGACTGCTCAAAACATTTTTATAATGAAAAGAAGAGAAAAATAAATTAAAAAAAAAAAATTATAAAGTCAAGAGATACCTAGATGGTTTTTTTTAAATTTGCCAAGAAAAGTAAGGAACAATTGGAATTTAAGTATTAGACCTTTTCTTTTTTTTTCAATTATAAATTTTACTTGTAATATAAGAACAAATTTATATTATAGATTCATTAAAGGATTTTCTGTGTGTGCGTGCGTTTTGTGTAAATAATATAATGTAAATATTTAAGTTTCTTTTTTATTTTCTATTCATTTTTTTATTTTTATACATTCCACAAGAAAAAAGTTCGAGAATATAGAATGCTTATTAAACTAGGTTCCTTCCTCGCGCGTCGTCCCTCATCATCGAAGTATTTTTATCGAAGTGCTAACGAAGAGTAAACGATTGGTTGGATGAACAAAGTAGAAAGAAAAAAGAAAGAAAAGAAAAAAAAAACAAGGCAACGAAGAGCGCAAACGTTCGCACCGATGAGGATCGGCCTTGAACGATCAAAGCATGTGCGTGGATTTGCCGTATGGGATATGATGATGGATGAATGTTTAAAAAAAGAAAAAGAAATACGCAAGGGAAATCGAAAAAAGAAGAGAAGGCGAAAGAGAAAATGGGGGAAGGAAAGGAAAAGAATTGGATGGTATGGGATGGGACGGGACGAGAAGCGATGGGAAGGGAAGGGAAGGGTAAGAGAATGATAGAGGAAGGGACACCGAGGGAAAGATCGAAGTATCGTGACGCAAAGATAGCTCCGTTATGACCGACACGGCATAGCACCTTCACTTTGGAGTGCAACAGATAGTATAGTGGAGAGTTCGAAGCGTTTGCTATACTACGTTGTGCCGCTGACCCAAATGAATCCTACTGACAGTCAGTCCCGGGCCGGGCTTCTTCGCGGTGATATTGCTCCCGCGTTCTTACTCTTCAATAGATTTATATTAAAATAAAAATAATAATAACAACAACAACAACAACAATAAAAATAATAATTATTATAAAGAACACAATAATAAAAGTCTGTCGCGTAAAAAAAAAACGTTGTTATCCGCGTGTCGACGAGAGAACATAAGAGAAAGGGATATCTCGTTCGTTTTTAATCGGAGAGACATTAATGCGCACCAATAATATCGTTCCCGCATCGGTTACGTGATAAATTGTTTCCCATATTGTCACTTAATTTACGAAACGCGAAGGAGAAACGTTACCACGATGAAGAAGGGATTCGTGGAAAGTGAAAAATCATTCTCAACGATAGGATAATAGTAGGATTAAATACGGAGTTACGATCGTTTTGAAATTTGTTCGGGAAAAGTATCTATGATTTCGTGAATCTTGATTGGCTTTTAAATTGGTGGAGCTTCGATCGTAAGGCGGGAAAGGAGAAATAAAAAAAAAAAAAAAGGGATAAATTGAAATTTTCAATGAGAGTATAAAGAGAGGAAGATTACGAAAAGATACACAGGATTTATGTTAGAACACGTGTAAGTATGCTAAATCGGTACTGCTGACTGTCGCGAGGAACGAGGGTACACGGTCGATCTGAAAATACGCATTGCCGGGTTGCTTGTGAAAAGGAAAGAGAAATACTACGAGACCACGGTGAAAAACGACGAAGGTGGAGGAGGAAGAGGAAGAGGAAGAAGCAAAAGTAGAAGAAGAAGAGGAAGAAGAAGAAGAAGAAGAGAAAGAGGAAAATTCGTTCGCAGGATGTAAAAGATTTGCTAGAACAACGTTTAACGATAAAATTAAAATAAAAGGCAATTTACTGTCGACATACGAAGGATTTATTTAACGAGGAACCCATAATTTTGTCAACGAAAAAGCAGCAATGCGGTTGCAGTTAACAAGGGTGTTTATTGTTCTACGATAATCATTGACAGCACCGAGTTGCCAGTGAGTATTTAACGATCATTTAAACAAACATTATTAAACGCGTCGTCGAGGGTGACAAAATTTCATTTCCTTCATTCACGCTTGAGAAAAACGAGAGAAACCAAGGCGGGAGGAAGGGTGAGAGGGAGGGAGGGAGGGTAGGAGGTTGGACCTCAAGGACACGTCTTCCACTTTGCGACCTTGTCTGCGATTTACCAACGAGAGCCCATTAATTTGCTCAACGAGTAAGACTCGATGAGCGCTTAACTCACTATAATAATGACTCTTCTTCCTTCATTAGATCATTTTTTTATAAATCTTCTTACGATCTTCTCTCTTTCTTTCTTTTTTTTCTCTCTCTATTCCTCTAATTAACACATTCATTTAATCTCTAAATCATAGAATGCATCATCATCATCATCACTTGCAATAACGATCGTAGGATTTTATTATTAGTCGAGAAATCAGTCGAGTTGGAAACCCTTGGAAGTCGTGCGAGCAGAACTCGTTCCAGGTTGGCCTCGAAAGCGACCGCGGGACAACATAGAGAGAGAAAAAGAGAGAGAAAAAGAAAGAGAGAGAGAGAGAGACGGGTCGTTGCCGTGTTAGGAATTTGGCACGACGCATTCTTCGAGTACGGGGCCTCGCAAAAACTGGTGATGCAAAGAACACACCGAGGAAGAAGAAGAAGAAGCCTTACTAGTTTGTCCTGAATCTTTAGTCGATAGAAGAAGAAGAAGAAAAAGAATTAGTCGATCGGTGAAGTCTCGAATGCCGTTTAATATGATTATCGATTCGAGCATGTTCACATGCTAAGACTAATCTTCGCGATTTTCTATTCGCACATACATACTTATATAAATATACATAGATGCATAGATACATACGTGTATAAATACATTGAGAATATCATCGAGTATCTGTTACTTTCTCGAGCCACGTATTTCTAACCTACTTTTGCAAATCGTAACCCCCCTTCTGAGGGAGGGAAAGAAAGAAAGAGAGAGAGAACACGATGGTTACTATCGCACGGAGATACTCGTGCCAAGTCTTCTTTTATCACGACGGATGATTCGGATCGTTAAATTCGGTGCAGTGGCCCTGCGAAATCGTCGAAAGCCGAAAATTTTTCAATTCGTTGCTGCAGTTCGTTCGAGGAGCCTCGACTTATATTCGCTCGGTAGATCTCAATTGAGAAAAATAATTAACTTTTATAAATAACTTTTTATATTAATTTTTTTTTATACTTTTATAATTATTTATATATAGCCCCTGTTAGAGAGAGATAGAGAGATCTTCGTTTATATTTATACCCACACGTCTCTATACGATTGAAGGTATTTAATAGAAGATCTAAATCAGTCGTACGATTAATTAATTGAACGACCCACGTTCTACGGACGCGAGGACATTTATCGTGGGAATATAAAAGAGTGACCGGCATCGAGTAGAATTCTTTTTTCTCTCTTTTTTTTTTCTTCTTTTTTTCCCTATTCTACGACACACAACCACGTCTTTTCCGCGGTGAAACGAAATAATCCTATTAAATCAGTGAGATTACTCGAGAACGCGGTGCATTTATTATGTTAAGTCCGTTGCACGATTGATTATTATAGTAATTATCTCTCTCGGTTCTATTCGTATACACTGTGGATGGTGTATAAATAACGGGAAATATACGAGAATACCAGAAAGAGAGAGAAAGAGAGTGGGAGAAAAAGAAAAAGAATAAATATAAAGACACCGGTTATAACAATAAGAAATTCAACGACATAATATTTCCATCAGGAAACTGGTGTAATATAATTTCAAGGTAGAGGCCGTTATTTTTCTTTAGCCTTACGGTTAGGATAGATTTTTTTTTTTGTTTTGTTTTAATTTTATTATTTTGAAAGAGCTTTTACAAGCAGAATAAGTAACACTCGCCGATATTCTTTGTATAAACGAGAAATAGAGAGTAGGCATCAAATCTACGAGTTTAAAGAGAAAGAGAAACAGAAAGAAAGAAAATTCCAAGCCGGAGTTTCACATGACCGAGTTAGAACATCCAGTTTTACTGGGACAATGGTTATGACACGGGAGATCGCTTTCACACCACGTTCTACGTGTCTTCTCGCGATACATCGCGATGTGTTACTCCTAAGCTTTGCGCTAAATTAACAGAGGTCATAATCATAAACGTCATTTTCGTCCCTCCACGTACGTCATAACGCAATTGCGGACATTGCCATTTCGATGATAATAATCTTTTAAGTATGTATGTACATGTGTTTAACTCTAATGTTTACGTGTATATTATGTCTGCATTTAAGTATATACGTTTTTGCGAAAGCAAATGAGATCATTTATGAAACAAGATTAGATCATATAATATACTAAAAAACAAACGAAAAAACAATTGAGTTAAATACTTCGAGGTTTTATTTCCTCTTCTTCTTCTTCTTCTACTTCTACTTCTTCTTAATTAATGAATTTACGATCGTTTAATGAAATTAAAGTCGACTATATAAGTTTCCTTACTCGAAAAATGATATGTCCTACGTGGTTTGAAAGTATGAAACAACTTTCTTTGAGATAATTATTAAGGAGAGTATTATATATTATATCGTTTGGACGTTTAATTCTCCTTTCTCTTTTTGCATGACTATTTATAATATTAGACAATTTGTTTATTCGATAGAAAGTTTGCTTCATTTTCAAACCTCTATCCATAATTTTTAATTACTCGCTTACAAACTTGCGTATCTCCGATTTCTCTCTTTTTTTTTTCTTCTTCTTTTTTCCTTTTTTCTACTCATTTTTATTTCACGAAATTATGATTGATATTTCTTTTTTTCATTTTTCGTGTGAAAGATGTAGAAATTATTTTTAATATCGAATATATAATAATTAGTTAACGATCTTTTTTTTTTGCTATTCTTAAAATTGTATTGAATTCTTTTCACCCACATACACGCATTTTACTCTTGTATATATATATTTACGAATTAAATTTATTTTTTAATTTGTTATATGTTTAATTTTTTTTTGTTTATTAATTATTGCTTTTCTTTATCGATTTAATAGAAGACGATTGTTTAAAGTGATTTAACACGTTCCAATTTTTTTGTTTGTTCGACTTTCGAAATTCATAAAATTCTTCTCACCTAGATATACACAAATATCACTCATGTATTCTCTCTCTTTCCTACAATTTGCATTTCACGAAATTGATTTTCCCCCATTGAAAATATGTCAAGGAAAGACATTCATCGATTGAGTACATAACAATTATTTAGATACTTCAACGCTCTCGAATCTTTTTCTCCGACTCTCACAATTCATTAAATTCTTTTCAAATGTATATAAATATATATATATATAGGTCACGTTTATTGTTTCTTTCATACAATTTTTATTTCACAAAATTAATTATGTTTTTTATTCTATATAAAATATTATTTTATGTCAAGGAAACATCTATCCATTTAACTAATGATATAAAACAATGATTTTAATATTTCAAAACTCTTTCAATTTTTTTTGTTTCAATTCTCATAAAACTTTTCTCACTTATATATACATGCATTAGTATTCACGTATTTATATCACTCTTACATCAAATTAATTATATTTCTTTCAGAGAAAATATATTTTGACAGGAAAAAATCATGAAATTATTTTCACTTCACCCCATAATACTGCAAAGGGGATTGATTTGTCCTATTATTAAAAGGAAATGAAAGTGTGTTACAAAAATCTTTCTTTCTTTGAAACATTTTCTCATTCGAAAAGATTCTATTCGCGTTTGAATATATAATAGATATTTTTTTTCTCTTCCTCTTTGTTTGTTTTTTTTGTTTGTTTGTTTCTTCTTCTTCTTCTTTCTCTATTTCTTCCTTCCCGACCTTGGTAACTCTACGGCACCTATCGACATTCCAACTTAATCGAACGGCACGCCTCCCATAACGATGGACCCGAGCCGCATACCGATGAGCCTTTTACGAACAACACACACACACACACCTACACTAATCTCTTTTTATGTTCGACTGACCTATAAGGAGAGAGGCGCAAAACCTTAGAACGAAGAAAACGGATGATACGTTTGACTTCGACCGGATTTTCTTTAATGCATTCAACTATAAACCCCACCGTTTACTCTTTTATAACCCTTTCTCGAAAGAAGAAGAAGAAAGAAAACTAACAATAACTTACAAGATTCTATTCCTTGCTGTTTATCTTAAAAATGTATTCGAAAACATCGTGTAATCGCGCTTAATCCTTTTTTTTTTTTTTTTTAGATTTACAAAGTTCACCTTTCAAAGCTAATAATCGGATTTCACAATTGGAAACATTTATAATCGGGATTAGACGTTTAACGATTAATAAAAATGTATGCTTTTCGTGTATAGTAAAAGTAAAGATAAAATACGCTTATCTTTTTTTTTATTTAACAGTGTCCTATATTGAAGAACTGAAAAATATATTAAATGCAAATAAATCAATCTAGTGTTGTATGTATTTATATGAGCATATATAATTCCATCGAAATAATAAACAGGTATCATCAATAAAAAGATGTAATCGGTGAAATTATCAAAACTTGGGAGAGAGAGAGAAGACTATAGACAGTAAATATAAACATAACGGATCAGTCGTGTTCGAGACGTGAATCAAGAATCGTGTTACATCTTGGGGATTACTCTTTCTTCTTCCGGAAATTAATCCCACAACGTGAATTCTTCATTTTAATTTAATTTTCATCGATATTATAAAATATAACTCGTGCGATCTTCGATCCAATATCTTTGATCGATGTTTTATCTTTCTATGGGAAATGAAGTTTTCTTTTTTCTGCAATATACACATACACATACACGTATGCACACCTTTGAAAAAAAAACCGGTTTAACGTAGCAATTGTCACGGCTGATTTCACTTGGATTTAGAGTGTGCCGCAAAATTGAAAAGCATATTGGTTGCACCGTACTCTACTACACTTTGAATTTTCTTACCACGGATGGTAGATATCGAGAGAGAGAGAGAAAGAAAGATATATCGGAAACAGGAATGTTTTATGATCATACACAACCTGGATAAACGCGTTACGTAACACTTGAACTATGATTATTGGCTTACATTGAAGAACACCGATAGACTTCAGAAACTTGTTAGAATAATCACACGATCGAAAAATACGAATGATTATAATAATAATAATAATAATAATAATGGCAACAATACAACAACGGTAACAAGACTTTCGAATTCTTTATCCCGTCGTCTCGTTTCGTTTCAATTTAAAAATGTAAAATGTTTTTCTAATCTTTCTTCTTATTTTTTTTCTTTTTTTTTTTAATTTATATAATCTTAAATTCATGTATATATATATATGTGTATAATTTTGTGGAAATTATTTATGGTACGTTATTGTGTTTAATAACTTTATAGAAATTTGTTCATTTGTATCGTTGATAAATCGTTTTGATCAGTATTCGTTGGAAAATATAATAATTCGAGTAGGCTTTGGCAATAAATTAGACCGCAGTTCTGTGCGGAATAGAAAGTTGTAAAACCGTTGCATTAAGAGAAGAAATGAACCAAAAGTGAAAGAGAGAGATAGATATAAACAGGAGATTTATAATATAGAATATATATATATTTATAAAAAAAAAAAGGAAAAAAAAGAAGTGGACAATCTCTCGCGTGAAAAATAAGCAACGCGTAAATCGTCTTCCCATTCTCGTATTCTTCCGTCTTGAGATTTAACACGTTACACGGAGAAACGAAAAGATTCCGTGCTTCCTCGTTTCCATTATAATGCGAGTTTCCATTTGTAATACACAAGGAGACTTCCGATTATATTATTAATCTCATCCGACTCTCTTCCTTGTACGTTATACAAAAATACATGTGTGTTTTTCTGTGTGTGTGTGTGTGTGTATTGTACGTATGAACACACGGTAATTACTAAAGCTTTCATCGAGATGAAGACGTCGAATAAAAGAGATAAGAATCACTCTCACTAGAAATCATTCTCTCGTTTTGGAAACGCGAAAAGAATTCTTAACATTGAAACATCAAATCTGACGAAATTCATTGTAGAAAACTTAGATGTTGTGTTTTTTATATTTGACTAATAAGCGTATACGATGATAGTTCTCAAATATAATTATCATTTTTATTTAATACGAATATCCTTGCGGAATTTGTGGATCTAATGTTAATTAAAAGTTAGATAAATGTTAAATTTAATAATTTAGTAATTAATTTCATGCTTGCTTAGATTTAGTAAGATTTCGTAAATAATACTTGCTTGATTCGAAATGAATCTAATTTTGGATGTATTTCATATAATTCTTTTTTTTTTATTTATTCTCGTAAATTACCGAAATTAATATGTCTTTGAACTTTCTTTCTTTCTTTCTTTCTTTTTCATATTTTTCTCGTATTAATTTATTTTAGAGATGCGAAGCGAGGTTAGCGAATGGTTGGCAACGTGCGTTGGTTCGCCGATATGTATCCTCTTGCTTTCTTGGTCTTTGCTAATCTATCAAAATCAACCATCCTCGACGAAGAGAAGAATAGACGTATTAACGGTGGCAATTCTTGCGGAGAGTCTCGTTCATCAACTTGGATTATTATTTTATGCTATCCTTACTTTAATTCGACCAGCCAATCATTTTGGAGGTAAGGTCTTTTTTTTATTATAACTATTAATTATATATATATATATATATATATATATATAATATGATACATGGAAACATATTACATATATGTGCGTTAATATTAATATAATTGAATTAATAACTATATATAATAATATATAATAAAATAAAGGGGATGAAGAGAAGAAAAATATTTCTATATATATATTTTTCAGAATTATGTTCAACTTTAGTTTGGATCCTAAATTCATCGAGCATACTACAAGAATTGACCTTGACGTCTATCGCAATTTTCGCAGCAATAGGGAGCAGAGATGAGAGGTTTAATTTAACAAAAAATCATTTGAAGTATCATTTGGTCAGTTTAAGCGTAATAAGCGCTTGCATTGGTATAACAGGCGTTCTCAACTTTGAACCAGACGTATGCGTATTTCTACCGCAAGAAGTATCCATGAAATATGGAATATTCGTTAATTCTTTAAGATGTTTACTCTTACTTGCTTCGCTAATTGGTTTATTGATAACAATATTTAAAAGTTTGTGCCGTACCCCAAAAGCAGAATTATTAAAATCTGTTTCGGATTTGTCCGAGACAAGTTCGAAAAATTCATCAGGTGCTTTCGAGTGTCATCCTCATCAATGGGATCCATCGAGCGGATCGTGTACCAGTGGTTCGACCAATAGCAGAGCTTGCCTACGTAAGAAAAAAATTCACGTCGATGAAAGTGGCGAAAGATCTACGGTTTACAGCATTCTATTCGTTTGTTACATCTTCGAGCATCTTCCAGTACTGGTGAGTCCAATCGAATCGATTCGAATCGAATCAAATCGAATCGAATTGAATTAAATTCAATTAGATAATCTCTATTTTATTGAAAGATAATAAGAATTGTATTATAATTCGCGCTTATTCATCATTACACGTTAAAATCGTTACACTCAGATTTGATAAAACTATTACAAATCGTTGAAATCTAATATAGCTAAACTTTCAATAATAAATTCTATTATTATTCCTGGTTATTGCGTTAACTTTCTTTCTATCTTACTCTTTTATTTAACAACTATTTGAAACGGAGATAATCGAATAGAAAAATAGGTTCCGATGAACAGTAAAGCATTACGTAATCGTCTCTTAATTCGCGTACTTCGAATCAAATCCATCGTACGCTTTCCCATTATAAACGCGCAAAGAATTTACAAAAAAAAAAGAAAAAAAAACTAATGTATCTCTTTTTTTTTTGTTGGTTTTTCTTTTCACCCTTATTTGGACTAATTATTATACTTTCGAATCTATTTTAACGAGCCTAAGGCGACGTAATTTGTTACCGCGACCGTCGATCAACGATTCAAAGAGAAAGCAAAAGACTCGTTGAATTAAACGTTTCGTATTTGTTAACGCGTGTTTCTTACTTATATATATANAAAAAAGGCAACTTATGAAATGTCTAAGACATGGGACAATACTATTGAGGTATTATATATTTTATGAGGTTTTTTATTCATATTTTTTTATTTTAATTTTTCCATTGAAGAAATATTAAATTTATTATTTTTTTTTTTTTCTTTACGATCCACTTGTTTCTCGTGAAAACATCAGAGTATAACCAATCGAAGAAGAGGATGTTTCGAGATCGCCTATGAAATTACATGCGGCACTTCGTGCGTAACCGCGTTGTATAATTTACATTAGTCAGTCTACTCTTCACTCTACTTTTTCGGATTACCGGAACGGTGCATCCAACAGAACAAAGTAGTTTTCATTCCCCCTTCGAATACTTGCCCATCTATATAACAATCTAGATTGCAACCGTTGCCTATACAAATACATCCAATAACCTGCAATTTAACGATCAACGTAATAAACGTCTATCTTTCTACTATTACAAATCAATTAACTTGTTTTTTTCTTTACAATATAACTGAAAAAAGATACATCGTCTAATATATATATATATTATACTAATAAGTATATTAATAATTATAATTAAACGTGAACAAAAAAGAGTTTAACGCGTAGGGTACTACAATTAGTGTTCGAATGAAAATATTTTATTCTTTTTTTTTATTTCAAATCGACTTTCTAACGCATATTTAGTTTCAAGGATATACATATATCTATATATACGTATTTCAAGCAAGCAAAGTATAACGAAATATGAAAGATAATAGATACAATCGTCGGGTAGACGTTTGCGTATAGTAGCTGACAATGAGACTATCAATGTGAATCGCACTACGAGCATAAGAGGATATTCGTGCGACTGAACTCAAGCCGGAAACGAGTCCGGTCGTGCCTCGATGATATATCCGGAAACGCATATTTCTTTTTCTCTCTTAATTTCTTTTTTTTCTTTTTTTTTTTATTTAATTCTTTCTTCTCGTCGCGTGTTTTTTTCTCTTCTTTCATTTTTTCTTCCTTTCTTTCTTTATTTTTTCTTTTTTTTAATCGTTCACAGGAAACCCATTTTAAAACGTGAAAGTCCGCCCTCTTCTATCCAACTCCCTAAAGAGGAGGGGGTGGGGAAGGGGGGGATCCCTCGCGCGTGGTCGTTGCAATTTGTCGACGAAATTCGAAAGTGTTAACTTAATAAGGACGACGACCTTAATGTACGATCCCAATTATGATTCGAGTAACGTCGTATGATTCGTCAAACCCAAAATTATTTTCTACGAAAGAAACTTTTCTTTTTTATTTCCCTCACCCCTTTCCATCTCACTCTCTCTCTATCTCTCTCTTTTCTCTCTTTCTTTCCGTGTTACTATCTTCATGTATCCCATTTTTTATTGACTTTTTTCATGAATATTTATACTAGGATACTTTACACGCATGACGCATACTCTGATTACATCTCGTAGGAAATCAATTCTCGCGTCAATTAGGTTACAGTAACAGAGATACAATGACGTTGTCTTTACTTATTACAATGTCACGAACAAGACTTTGATCATTTTTTTTTTCTATTCCAAAAGATGAATATTTATTTTTTAACACTAGACTCACCGACCATGCCAATTTGACTCATTTGTTTGCTATATTATATATAAAACTTAAATATTAATTTTTTGTTAAATGTATATTGTCTGTGTGTGTGTGGCTTTTAATATCATAACAAACTATCCTTCTTTGCTAATATCTTCATTCAAACAATATTTGTGTAAGTCTTTAAAAAATAATGTGAACAAAACATCCGTAAATCTAATATTAAATGACAAACAAATATTTAAATTGTGGATATATATGTGTTTGTCGAACAATGTTATGAGAAAAATATTTTTTCATTCGTAATGGCGAGAGTTGTTTTTTTTACGCCTATGCATTAAGAAGAGTTGCACATACGTACGCGTGTTTCAATCGTTCCATTCCCTAATTAAGGCAGTAGTTTCGATTTCATAGCACGGACCAGACTAACTATTACTCACGTAACCATCGGCCCAATGCACGCACACACACACACACGAACGACGGTAAGCGAAACAAACTTCTAAAAGTCCCCCACCCCACCCCCACCAACCCCATACGAAGAAATTTTCTTCTACGTGATCATAATTCTGCCGCGAACCTTTCCGTTTCGTTCGAGTTACCAAGCAACCAAAAATTTTGCAACTAGTCGATATAATATAATATATAATAGTATAAATACGAGACGTGTGTGTATATTATATTTGCGTGTCTCTTGAAAGAAAAATATAGCAAGTATTTTTTTACGAACAACAAAATCATTAAACAAACAAAATAAATCGAAGTATACGTATCGTTCATTTTGAAATTGATGCAAGTCCATTTTCTGTCCTTTCGAGAAAATTAAAAGTATGCGTATTTGTCAATGATTAAAAAATATTAGTTAATTATTTCAAGTCTGCCCCAATGTTTCTATTAATTTATCAATATGCAATTCGCTAATTTTTTAAATTTAAAATAACGTATACATTAACGTGGTTCAAATGGACTTACAACAATTTACATAATAAACGGTACATAATATATTATTCATCGTAAAAAAGAAGAAAAAAACATTTAAATTAACATAATCGAATCGAATCGAATCGATATAAATCCATTAACGATGATAAAAAAAAAAGAAAGAAAGAAAGAAAAGATTGCATTACGTGAGCTGGCGGCTTACAGTAAAATCGTTTTTTTTTATCAATCGATCTGTTCGTAAAGAGATCGAAAGAATTCGACTATAAGAAACGAGAACACTTTTATTCAAGCCAAGATGATCGAGAACAGCTACTACTATTTTGTAAGAAGTAAGAGAGATCGTTGAAGTTACATTGAATTTTCACCGTAAGAGTCTTTCTCTCTCACTCTATCTCTCTATCTCTTTTTCTCTCATCGACGTGTGTTGAGATGCGCAAAATTGCATGATAACCGCGAGCGTGTACTTTTGAAAGCGCGACCAACGAGTTTTCACCGTAAATTCCTTCCTCCATCGACCAAGTTTCCCCCCTCAACTCCCCTACCCTACCCTACCCCTCTCCCCACGCCACCTTCTTCTCATTTTAACCATTACCGTCAAAATCGAGCGACTAAAATCGAAAGTTGTGTGTACACGGTGTGCATTAGCGTTCCAACATATATATATATATATATTTTTGTTGTTGTAACATTTTCGTGAAAGAAAATGACTGAATTGGTAGTTAAACGAATGAAACTAACCACACGTAGAGGTGCACGGGGGTGCATCGACGCGTAAAAAAAGCGCACGGCGATGTACTCGCTTTATGCACGCGCGTGCACGCGTATGTGTACACGCACATGCACACAGGTTACAATTAACAGTACGTTTAATTAGCCGAACCCGATCGTTTCTTTCGACGTTTACAAATTCCGCTAGGTGAAAGCCAAGCAAAATTCTATCGTTCTCTCGAGGTTTGTTCTTATTTATTATATTTTTTTTGTTTTGTTTTCCTTTCTTTCTTTCTTTCATATATATATATATATAGATTTTTTTTCTTTTTAGATTAAAATCTCTCATCAAAGAGAATTTATTAAAGAAAATTGCGGAGAGAATAAATTTAAAAATTTTTGTAATTTCAAGCCTGAGTACGTACTAATCGACGTGAATAATCAGAACGAATAAACATTTCTTTTTTTCTTTCTCTCTTTCTCTCTCTCTCTTCCTGGTAATAGTAATAATTTCATTTTTCTAATCGTAAATATGTATGTTTATTACACGATAGATCAATTTTGTTACGTTACAGATATTTTCCATCAAGCCGAGTCTACTGAGAAACTTTTGTACCCCGCAAAATTTGGCAATGTGGTTGCCACTCGTCAAGGATACACTTTTACCTGTTTTCTTGGCGATTTTCGATAAAATGTTTTGCCGTTACGTCGCCAAAGTTTACACGAAACAAGATCATGCGAGAAGACTCTCACACGGTACTGTCGTCTTTTTTCCTTTTCTTTCTTTTTATATTTAAGCACAAAATTATAACTGTTTCCACTCGTGTATACCCAATTATTATTTAAATGGATTACCTTGTCAATGTTGAACTCATTTTTACGTTTTTTCTTTAATATTTGTATATTATATCGAACCTTTTTACTTCGAGCAAATATTTACGCTAACCTAAGCATAGACACTGTACTGTATTCTATTTCACTATTATAAATTCATGAAGTGTTGTCAAAATAATTTTGAATTAATTTTGAATAATTGCGCATAGAAAAATTGGTTAGTTTTAGCTCAAATTCAATAAATTCATATTTTAATAAATCTTGCTGTAGATAAAGGGGTGGTAATGTATGATATATGTAATATTTATTTATATAATAATTAGCAAAAATAATATATGAATTTATGTAAGGAAACGATTCTAATGAAATTATCTGGAATATGTTTAAACATTTTATTAAATAGAAAGAAAATCTAAGATGAATGTTTTCTCTTGGTATAAGAGAGTTTCGTAACATAAGAGTTCCTAAGACAAAACAGATGGTTTCCATCCTTTTCTTTAAAAACATGTTAAGCTCGAGCTCGCGTGGGAAAGGCGCGTAACTTTTATACTCGTTCGTAATACGCGTCGTTGTTCTACGTAAAAACATTATTTTCTTTGACTTCTCATCATCTGAATGAAGTGATTTTCTTTGCTGAGTGTGATCTATGTTTAAAAAAGACAAAAAAAAAATAGGAAAAAATTAAAATAGGACAAACAAAAATGATTTCTAGATAATTCAATATTTTCTTTCAGGCGGCGTTGATGGAAAATTTCGACATTTCGAACACGACGCTGAATACAAATTACAATTGAACCTAAATCACGGCTTGAAATTTCCCTTGACAAACGGAAGTCTTTATGGTAGATTGCACAATCATCAAAATAGAGGTAAGATTATATTATTCGGAATGAAATGTTCAAATCGAGACATTCTCTAATGTTTCTTTTTTTATTTTTTATTATATCAACATCGAAAAAAAAATGTAATTTTATTATAAATTGTTCTCGAAATAGTAATTTCGAATGGAAATGATATTTCTATTCAATAAATCGCAGTAAAAATATTGATTAATTTCGTTTAAAGGTGATACGAACTATATGAAAATCTATTCATACATTTCCATATACATAACTTACAATAAGATGAAAATGAATTTATCAGAATATTACGTACGTTTCATATTCCAGCCTTGAAAGTAATTCCTCGTATGCACGCGCAATAAGAAACTATACTGGAGGTCTCGTTTTAAAAAAAAACACGATTCAAAATGAAAAGTTAACTCGCGATTAATAATTTCGCGTTAATTGAAAAATTTTTCAAAGTAAAACAAAGATCCTTTTTTTTTTGTATTTTTATCGTCAGTTATTCTCGAATAATACGTAATTAAACACGTACCCGCGAATTATAGGATGCAATTTATGTAAAAAAAATAAATGGATGATGGATGCATTTGTTTCGAAGTTAATGAAAAAATGCTTTCACGTTTCTCCGCGTGTTAATTGAACTGAGATAAATATTAGGATTATATTAAAAAGTAGAAAATAAGTAGGTCGGATGTATATTTTCTAAAAATCTTCGTGTTTCTCTTTTTGATTTGATTTGTATTTTATATTTTTTTCAGGAAAAACGGGCACGATAACAATGGGTGTACAACATTATCCAAGATCGCAATCCGTAAACGAGGACAGCAACTATGCTTCGCTTCCTGCAGAATTATCATCGTTCACTAGTTCGACCTTCGAACCGCGTCAAGAAATTCGACATAACGAATCACCGAAAAAAAACACGATAGACGATCGAGCCGATCGATTGTGCCGAGCTAATGATAATTTCATCGAATTAGCTGGAAATCGTAGAAAGATCGGTAGTACAGACGTTTTCGGACAAAATATGGAAAATCTGGTACAATTGGATGATTCCAATTGTAAAAGAAAATTTGCCAAAAGTTTAGAAGAGATATGCGAAGAACCGCAACAACGAAGACACGCCAGAAGTGTTTTAGGATTGGATAGTTTGGTAATCACTTTGGATAACGGTATGAGAGAACAACAGCAACAAGGGAGAAATGCTCTTAAAAGAAATCAGAGTTTTGATCATGCGAGGTAATACTTTGTTTCAATTCGTATTAATAAATTAGTTGTTATGAAATAGTAGATTATTTTTTAAATCATTCAATCACCTAAAAGAATTCTTTTTCAAAATTAAATATATCTCTGTTTGTCGTGTTGTGTAGAAAAAAACAAATCAATTTTGGAAATAATTCAAACGCACAAATTTGTATTATTTAGACCATTTACAAAATCACAAATATTGTTTTCATACGAATTTCTTGAAGTTTCGTTAATATAATTAATTATAATGAATCGTTAGATTGCTTTTTCACGTTCGACAAAGTACCATTTTCGGTAACTTAACATTAAATCATTCAATTCAATTCGATATTACCTACTTACGGTGTATATATGGATACTCTATAAATGGTGAAGTTAAGTGTCGGTCTGATTTTCATGCGTTGAATTGAACGCACTACACGTAATCGTATCTATTATTCGTAGTCGTTATAGAAAAAGCTGTTTAACCAATTATGGAAGTTTAACAATATTAAATTTATGTATACGTATCTAACAACGAGTGAAAGCAAAGTAAGTAATTCGAATCGTGACTATCCTCAGTTTATTTCTCCTTAACGTTTTGCACGGTGGTAGCAAGTAGAATAGTTGTTCGATTTCTCGATTATCAAAAGTTAATGGAATCCTGTTGCTTTCACCCGACATTTATGTTCCATTTACTTTTTGATCTTTCCTTCTTACGCTAATAACTTTAAACCGGATTAATAAAACTAAATAAAGGGACAAAAGAGAGAAAAAAATATAACGCGTATACAGAGTGTCCGATATTTTTCTTGGAAAACGAACGGTATCAGCGTATTTTTGAATTGAAACGAAATATAAGATTTGAATGATTTATTTTCGTGTAACATTTTTTTTCTTATTCGAATACTTTGACACTGTTTTAGTATGGAAAAAAATATCAGGCAATCTGTACAATACATTTGAACATTTTTTTGTTTGTTAGGTACCATCGACCAATTCTCGATACAAGAACTTACGATTTAAAGAAAGATGAACACAGAAGGGAACAACAAAGTATTCATCAGAGACAAAATAGTCAAGAACTTGGAGATAATTACGAGACGTCCGATGACGAAAGCTGCGATTTAGAGAACGGAGACTTCGACACTATGAGTTCCTGTAGGAGCAGGAGTAGGAGTTGTTGCTCCGTTACAACGGTTGCTAACGACGACTTCGAGTACTTTCAACGTAAGGGGACCAAGGTAATTCTTTTACGATCTCGGCATTCTTTTCCAGCTCCATAATCTTTAACTTGTTATCACAATTTAACTTTATTCGTATAAGCACATGTATATCCCTTTTAGTTATAACGAAAAATACCAACCAATTTGATGCAGTTTTGTAAGATCTAAAGGAAAAAAAAAGAATACTACTAATCTTTTGTCGTGAATATATAATATTATTATTTTGCGAAATATTCTAACTAGGAATTTTATTGAGAAATAAAGGAAGAATAAATTATTAACAAATTTGTTCAAAATTGTATATACTAATCGGTTTTATTACAAATTATTCGAAAAAAGTAGAAAAAATTGTCATTTAAATATTACAAAACAATGGTAGAAATAGAAAATAAATTTTCAACTGTTAATAAACGCGTCGAAAATATTAAGCTAATAGTTCCGATTAGAATTATGCATCATGATACTTATTAACAAATATCGAAAACAATAATATATCACATTGTTCAATGCTAGAAGGAATATACATACATCTAATAAATATAAATGAAAAGTTGTCAATCTCTAATAGCCAGTTAACAGATTTTTCTTATCACTCGAAAATAAAAAACAAATTTATATTTCTGAATAATAATTGAAAAGAATCCTGTTTACTCTCTTAGGAAATTAGAATTCCGCGAAGATCGTTTAGAATCGCCTGCATGTTGTTGTTGTGTTGTTGTTAGTTTGCCTTTCCTTTGGTTTTGCTTACGTAATTAGTAATCGTGAGAACGTCCTGTATTGCAGGTGGAGCTGTTGCCCTCGAAGCGAAGCAGCGAGGTAAAGGTCAGCATGCGATCTTTCACGCCGAGGATCATAGAGAACGATACAATCGATCGGGAAGATAGAAGAATCGGTAAAACGATCATCAACACAAAGCCGAGTATACAATCGTATCATTTGAAGAAAAGAATTGGACCAGGCTTTTCTATGAACGATCTCGACAAATTGACCACCATCGAGAGAAAGTTTCCAAACTTGTCGATGGAAAGCCTGAAAAGTATCCTCAAAAATTCCGACGTTAGTTATTTGGACAATGGTGATATCTGCAGGCACGATATAGGTGGCTCGGCACCGGACTTTAAAAAGATCTTTGTCACAGAATTTATCTGAATGTAATTTCTAAAGTATCGTCTGATTTGTTTTTGTTTTTTTCTTTCAAATTTATATCCAATTGAAATAATATCTTACGTGAGGATTTTCTCAAACGCGAATCATTGCCAATGAAATCTTTTTTTTTCGAAGATTAAAGTTCTAATCTATTATTGGATTTGTAAAAGAAAATATATCTTAGATTCGATTCGGCGTGTTCATTCTTAAATCGAATCAATCGTGACTAATAGAGGATATTTATTATCTAAACGAGTGAGACAGATTATTTCGATGGCAGGAAGCCAAAATTCGTATATAAGAAACTTTGTTTTATACGTATGAATGTGTTATACGTATAGAATATACACGCGAGTACATATATTATATACGTGTGCGCTATGTAAAAATATTGTAAAATATATTTCCAGTGTATTTCAGTGACTTCCCGTAAGAAGTTAAGCTGGTAACAGGTCGACACGACGCGTACGATAATATCGCATTGAATTTGTTTTGTATATAGCTTGTACATTTTTTTATTATTATTAATATTTAACGCTATATATAAATATATATGTGTAAAAACACAGGCGCGTCATAAATTGGCGCGTGGGTGTTCATTCGATTACGTCGTAGAACGATCATGTTCTTTTGTTTTTGTTTCTTTTTTGTAACATATAATTGCGAATAAAAAGTCTCTAATTAGGAATTAAGCACGATTCTATTTTGTACAGGAAGTAAAAAAGAAAAAAAGAAAAAAAAGAACAGAATTATATCGATAAACGCGATAAGCTAACGTTACGTTTATTCGAGTTGTTAGAAAGTATAGCGAATTTAAAGTTATATGCATAAAAAATATATGAATATATCCACATTCAACCAACATATATGTTCAAACTTTAAGAAATGTTCTCTATAATCCTGGCTTATGTGATAGAACGACGTGGAAAAGGCCATTCATCGGTGAAACTAATAGAAAACTTGCAGAAACCAACGGAATTTTAAAATCACGCAATTTGTTCGGATTAAAGAGTAAATTCAATGTTTCTGGGTCGGATGGAAAAAAAATTCATATAGGTGGAAACGTAATGCGAAATTGCTGCAAAATAAGAGATGTTGAAATATTTTTTTAATCTGCTTTATACATCATCGTATTTTTTTACAGATTTATTTATATTTGGTCCATGACTACAAAATCACATATAACAACGTATATTAAATTGTACATGTAAAAGCGAGTCACGTTTAGGATTTAACGTTTATGTAAATATCTTACAAATTATTTTGCATTTTAAATGCAAATAGAACACAAGTCTTTGGTAGAAAAAAAAAAACAAAAAAAAAAAAGTTTAATCAAGACAACGGCATGACATTTCGTCGACATTCAACGAGAGTGCATAAAAAAAACCTATCCTAATCTATTACACATCCTGTGTCACGAGTATTTTTCTCGAGATATTTATCGTTCGTATATAATTAATTAAACACGTAAGGTTTTCTTTTTCGTAATAGCAATCAATGCCGATACAAAATGATAATCTAAATACATAATATTTGTTTCTTTTTATACTTAAAGAATTTAATTTTATTGCATGGTCTACTGACTAGAAAGTGCAACAACATTTGATAGAAATGCAACGAGATAAACGAATATGCATCCGACAAATGTATACAAATGTAAAGAAAATATTAATTGCTATTGTGAGAAATTGTCAGCTAATTACAAGTATTAAGAGGAAACATTTGGTTTCGTCAGATACGTCAGAGACTTTCTTCTTATCCCCATTTATACTAATCACGAGTATTATTCGTTGCAGTTATTTTACTATACGACTATTAACTTATATATTCTTTGGATTTTGTAATATACGAGCATAATACAATCATTTAATATCAGTTTGGGTGGTATAGCAATAGTAATAAAAATCTTTACTAGCCTTTAGTATCTTAAATGTCGCTATATGATAAATTTGAGAAAATAAAAACTGACATGGTCAGGTGAGAATGATTCATCGAAGGAAGGATGAAAGTGACAAGGATGGTGATCGTAAGTGGGGGGAATACTTTGTTCAATAATACTTATGCTAAAAAATAATGACTGGTAATTCGAGGATAAGTTATTAGATCTGAACGAGTGTTGCAATAACAAATATTACGAAAACGATGATGATGGCGAAGATGACGTAGAATATGATGAATAGGATGAAGAAGGTCGCGAACATTCTTGCGATTGATTATCATTCGTATAAAATAAATCATCTCCGCGAAAAGTAGATTCTATAATGGTCTGCATGTTGCACTTTTGCCCGTTAGCCTTGAACGCTGATAAAAGCCATTCCAATCTGGACCACGCCATAGGAGATCGATGATCTTGAAGCGAACTTTTAGGCAAACTGTTATCCCATTGTCTTGACTTCTTCTTCTCCATTGTCATTGGCATAGGAATATACTGTGGATTATCTAAATCCGGGATCATCTAAAAGAAAAGAAAAAAAACGAAAACAATAAATAAATATCTTTTAAAACAATCTTTTTTATCTTGAAATTGGGTTCGTTAACATTGTTGAGAGAAATAATAGAAATGCTGGAAGATCGATTAAAATGATAGGAAAGTTATGTCATCGTGTTGAAATAGGGATAACTGATGTTTGTAGGACGTGTAATGCAAGCCTAAAACTCTCTCCTTGTCTGAAATCAATACTCGAAGAGCATTACACTGTTACTAAGGATTCTCAATCCCCCTCGGATTACCAGATTCACGTCACCCCCGTGCGAATAAATGAGAGAAACAGAGAGAGAGAGAGAAAACTAAAGAGAGAAAGAGATAGAATGAGAAAAAGAGAGAAAAGGGAAACAAAAAGGAAGGGAGAAAACGAGCCAATGCGACTAAACGTATAAGCAGAGTTCAACGATCAATGAGAGAGGGAGGGTTGGTTGTTCGTTGGTAAAACGACGCCTTAACTACGATGTCACAATGGAAAACCTCTTTCTGTTTCTGCTTTACTGATGGAGAGATGAAACGAAACAGTGAAATAGAAAAAGAGAGAGAGAGAGAGAGAGAGAGAGAGAGAGAGAGAGAGAGAGAGAGAGAGAAGAAAAAATAAAAAGAAGAACAAAAATAGAGAGAGGAAAACTTACCGGTTTCTTCTCATCTTGGTAAGGTGGGATAGACATTAAGTAGCCGGATTATAATTAATTTCTCTCTCTGATCGATAAACAATAATATGTTACTAAATGTAAAAGACAAACACACACTTTGTTTTCTTTTGAACACTATAACTCTTCTTTCACAATCGAATTTCTTTATTTTCTCAATTAGAAAACCTTCCTTCCTGCTTGTCTTTGAAGAGAGAAAAGAAAAAAAACATTCAAACTGAATTGAATAAAACAATGAAAATAGGAGTATTATAGAAGCGTATACTTGGAATTATATAAATTCTCCTAACTTCACAGAATGATTATGTAACTACCAGTTTGATTCATTTTTGTTTCAATGCACTTACAATTAGTTACTTTCTAATAGAGTTTCTCAAATGTAAGCGTAGCTTTATAAATCGAACAAAAGACGTCCAACGACGAATGAAAATCAAAGTAAGATGTAACAATGGGAGGGGTTTTAATGAATAATTATTAAAATGACAAAAGGGGAATCGCAAAATACTATAAGTTTTAAATGTAATTGAATTATAAGTTATAAACAAAAATCGATATTATCGTGCTCGAAATATCTAGAACTAAAATCCCATGAACAATATTTATTAACAATGGAACATATTAGCTGACAATGAAACGAAAGAAAGATTCGATAGATTTATCGGATTTTTATTTTCCAATATATATAGATAAGAATTTATCACGAACCAGCGAAGAAAGGATTCAACCATTGACGAGAATAAAAGATAAAAAAAAAAAAAGAAAAAAAGGAGAACAAAAGGAGAATAAAGAAAACGAAAGAAATGGGAGAATAAAAATACATTCGATCGTTCATTGTTTTCACACACTCTCTTCACCCCACATTCCTAATATTGCGAATACGTTTTTAATACAAAAAAAAAAATCAATTATCTCGTCTATCGAGAAAAATGGATAACGTAACTTCATCGATAAATGAATAAATAAAAAATAAGAAGAATATATATTAACTAAACGATCGCGTTTCCAATAAAAACGAAGATGAAGGAAGGTGTGTTTAATTATCGAATGATATGTCTTACCTTGATCGCTCAGTTTCTCCTTCTTAAATTGACCTCGTTCGCAAAGGTCAAGGTCGTCCTTTCGACGTCCAACGAAGAAACTCGAGTAAACTCTTCGTAGCTTCAGCTTTATCTCGGAAGCACGGTCCAAGAGTAACTGAACAAGGGCAAAGTCGGCAGAAAACATCAGCTGGCTTGGCAGCGCTACACAAAGGGTGCTTTTCTCACTCTCACACAGAAATAATACAGCACACACGTGCAAATACACAACATGCACGCATACACATGCAACGCTCTTTCCCTTTCCTCCTCTTCTCTTCTCTTCTCTGCCCTTTCCCCTCAACCCCTCCAACACTCTATCTTTTCATATAAACTTTGTTCTAACCGAAGAAGGAACCCACATATGTTGGTCACATGGAAGAGAAAGAGAAGGGGAAAACTTTTGGAGAGAGACAACACACGTCGCACACGGGGCAGTGGGAGGGAGTGGGAGGGGGAAGTCCTCCAACTCTTTCCTTTTCACCCTCCTCGTCACCACCAACAAACAACACCACTTTCGGCTTCCGGTTAGTTGCAAACCGTTAGCTACTCTAACCGCTCACGTGCCACTGATTTTTAATCCTATTTTATTTGTATTTCTTTTATAAGTTATATATATATATACGAAATGAATTTAACGTATATATTAATTATTACTTTTTATTCCTTGACAATTTTTTTGTTAATATCGTTTATACTTTTCTTGTTCTACAAAAAAAAAGAAAATCACAATTATATATATGGTAACAAACAAGGTTAGTATTCGCGACGCACGTGTAATACAAAAAGAGGAAGTTTTATATTCGTATCAAATTCTATACGAATTAAAAACTTAAATTGAATTTATGTTAAATGCAAACTCACAAATTTAGCATGAAAGTTAGAAATACGTGAATTTTAATATTAACGAAAAATATATATTTTTGTTAGAAAAAAGAAATGTTCTTACGTCCGTTCGGTAGAAAATCGTAGGTCAAAATGAATCATTTCGTCGTAGCATCCCTACTATATTGGGTCCTAGTAAATCTCGTTTCTAAATTGTAAGGCTTTCCTATAAGATTTTTATAGTTTATTTTTCTCAAATGTTCCTAGTATACCTGGATTGTCCTTCCCCATAAAATTTATTTTGTTTATTTTTCTCAAATGTTCCTAGTACACCTGAAATCTCCAATCCTGTTGTATTTCATCTTAAGTCATAGGGCTTTTTTCGGTTGTTTTTTTTCCAAATTTTAGATACCAATGTTGCATTCACACAATTTTTTTAAAATTAGTATACGTATCTTAATTTTATCATGGCAAACAAAGATTTTTTCATTTTTACGTAGCATAATACAGGAAACTGTTGTATATTAGGGTTCCTACAAAATTCTATTCTATATACAAATCTGTGTTTTATATTAAATAAAAAAACTAATACAACAAAAGAAAGAATTGGATTTTAAAAATGAAACACAAGCTTACTATTGAAAATTTGATTTCACGATATTAGACGTCATATAAGGGTATCCTATTATTATAAAGAATATCGTGTAGAAATATGATTGAACGTTATTTAAAAGGGTATTAGAAAGACATCAATGAAAAAGAGGTGTCCCGTGAAGAATAATTGTCAATGATATGGGGGCTGATGACGGTCCATTGTACGTGGACGTTCAGGGAATCAAGTAAATTGGTTGAATTGCCATGTCCCAAGGAATATGTGTATACTCGTAGACTACACGTATAGATGCAGATGTGCGATAAACGTAGTCTCGGATTCGATTAAAACTAAAACTGGACGCCAGTAGTCTCCTCGAGGACGCTCTAACATGTTTCTTATCTTTTTTCTTTTTTTTTCTTCTTCACGAATAAAAATAAATGAAATATTGGATACATTGATACAACGAGTCTCGATCAATTTTACACACACGCGATGATAAGTTTATTATTATTAAAAGACAAGGATCGTACCAGGGGGGAGGGGGGAGGGAAACCAGTATCCGATGATCGAGATCGTTAAATATTAATCTCAAATGTAATAAAAAAAAGAAGAAGAAGAAAAGGATAACGCTATCGTCATAATTCGTCGTTAAACGTCGGTCGTTTAAACTACTACGAATGGAACCAAACGAAAGACAAAAAGAAAGAAAAAAATGAAAAAGATCGGGAGACAAGATAGTAAATTATACGTTTTCTACGTAGAGTGTTTTTTATTTTTCTTGTTTTTTTTTTTTTTATAGAGCAATCGTTATAACGTTGTAAGAAAGAAGAAAGAGAAACACAAGCTGCAAGTAGTCGAGCAAGAAACGTCATGTATCCGACAGCTGGCTACAGCATGTCTTTCGTGCAACGAAAAGAAGACACGAGATATTAAATAAGAAAAATTAAAAAACAAAAGAAAAGAAAAACGGCCAAAGGAAGCTGTAAATTATTATTATTTTGTTAACAAAAAAAAATACAATGCAACAAATACGAGTGTTTTGCATCGTCTATGGTAGAAAAAGAAAAGAAAAAAAGAAACACCATTTTACGATATCCGTTCGAGGGATCATTTTTTTTTCTTTTTTTTGGTTATTCCAACGAGAGATTAAATGAAATGCAAATAATTCTCCGTTTTAATTATTAATAATTAATTCGTTTGTATGATAATGTAGAAATAATAAATCGAGAATAAAACGCAAGAGAAAAAAAAAAAAAAAGGGGGGAAAAAAAAAAAAAAAAAAAAAAAAAAAGAGAGAGAACGATGAGAAAATGGAGAAGTTAATTTTCGTCTACCTTAGAGAATTCGTCAGCTGTGCCCATTTTTAATGTCCAATCGCGGTGTACTGCTGTTATATGGGAGAGGGCGCGTGCACCATAAAGACACACACGACAACGTAGTTCTCTTACAGCTGCCGGAAGTATACATCTGCCAGGATTCTCTACTAACCGTACGTTTGAGATCAGCCCCACCTTCTTCTTTCTCGTTCGTTTGCCAAAAATCTACGAAAATCTATCATAATAAAAAGAAAACTAAAGCAAGCAAGGAGCAAGCAAGCAAGCAAGCAAGCAAACGTACGAGAGAGTTAGAAGAGCTTTTACAAGGAAGAAGAATCTCCTAGTTTTCTTTTTTAAGGGGGGGGGGAATATAATAAATAAATAAGAAAAAAGTAAAAGTATAAAATGTTAGGATATTAAAAATTTGTACACGAAATAAAAGAATAATCAGCAAGGAAGGGAAAAACAAAGAAAATTAAATGATCAACGTTGTCTGTCAGTTTTTTGAGTAAGGCAAAAGGTTGTGTGATGCCACCACACCTTTGAAAGAAAATAATGAAAGAAAAGGAGGAATAATGGTAAAGAAGGTTCCTTTTATTTTTGAAAAACATCAACAGCTGCCCGGAAGAAAGAGAACGAACGGATCTTACTTATGGTTAGATTAACAAAAAATAAATAAAAAGCTCGTGCCGAAAGAACACCTTTGCTTCTTGCTACCGAGACTCGTGCCTATTGACGGTTACAACAAGTCAGTTGATTCTTTTTATATGTTAAATCGTATACAATTGTACAAATTTAAGATGTATATTCGTCCGTATATATATATTTTAATTAGAAAAATTCAAATCAATAAGTAAAGAAAAAAAGCTTGAAAATAATAAATCGAATTCTTCGAAAGGAATAATTCAACGAAAAATAAAGTTGATTTTCCGATCAAACTATTAATGGGCCGGTGGTAGGTATTTTGTTATCGAACAATATAAACGGGGGAGAAAAGTAAGTCTGAGCGAATCCTCTCAACCCTTTTTTCGTATTATCACCCCCGCAGCTGACGAAGCGTCGGCGGTTTACCACCTGACGATTCGACCAGGACAGCTGTTCGCTTCCCCTCTGCATCGGTCAACCACCCGTCCACTTCCCTTGGCCCTTCTCTTACTCTTCTGAAACTTGGTTGAGCAGCTCGGTGTATTAAAAAAAAAAAAAAAAGAAAAGAGACCTTCGGAAACGTTGCTGGGTAGAAAAAAACGTTCTCGTTGATCCACCAACTGACAGGATGTCCCACGATCGGAGTAGACTCCTATCCTCCATAACTGAAAAGTTCAATTTGATTCATCGAGAATTTTTGGTGGAAGAAATACATTTTTTTGTGTATTATCTTTTCACCTCCCCCCCCAACCCCTCCTTTTTCCAAAATTTACGAGAAATTGATATAAAAACGGTCGGGATGAAGAGGGGTGGCCGGGGGTCGACGATCAACGAAGATCAAGGAAGGTTTTTAAACAAGGTATCTTTTAGGGGTTAGGTAGGAGGAAGGGAGGGTTCGGATGCTAAGGGATTTAGCAGAACATCTCGTAGGTTTCACTTGGTAACGGTGGCCACGTTTGCCTTCGGCTTATTTTCGCCGTACGAACGTTGAAGACAACAAAAGTACCTTGATGGTGGAGCAGATGCATGGCATGTGCTGCTACGAGGCAACACCAGATGCCCCATTGGCGTAGAGGGATCCCTCCAGGCGTTCTCGCTGATAGAAGTTGCTAAGGGGGATCCTTTTTCAAATTGATCGCGTGCCCGATTCAACCTTTCCACCTTCCTCCTCCTCCTCCACCTCCTTCTTCTTCTTCTATCTTCTCATTTTTCGCTTTCTATTCTACGACTATTTACACCGTGTATCGATCCACCTTGAAATCCTTGGAAATATATTTCAATTATCTGGAAAGATCCTTTCGATTGTTAATTCGTATATTTATTTTCTTTCGATTAACTTTTAAACGATAGAAAGAAAAAAAATCAATGGTTGTTGACCATTAATCTTGTGGATCTTGGACAGAACACCGTTCGGGTACCTCAATTTTTGGATTAGTTTGTTACGATTCATTAGAGCCATTTTATCGTCAAACATTTCTTTTAATTATATTTCTTTTTGTTTTAAATAAAAAAAATTATAAGAGAAACATACATAGAAATAATTTTGTTCTTTGATTCGAGGATGCACTTACGATTAAATATTTTGATATTTCATTAAAATCTAATAACGTTCTGCTGAACAACGATTTATTATCCTAGGAAATTTTTCTTAAATTGTTCATTTAAATTATTTGTTATATTTCGATCGAACGGGGATGGGGTTGCACAGCTCACGAAGGTTATACCAAAATCCGGCCCCACAAAAAAAGGAAATAAATGAACGAATAGTGGAATTAACTTAGTTCTCGTTTATTTTTAGTGGTCAATGTTTATCTACAATGATTTATTGTAAAAGTAACAATAGTCGTGTATAAGTTAAAACGATATATCATACATATGTACAGATATGCCGATTTTACGATCATCCCCCGCCCCCTCCCTCCCCACCCCTATGATCCATCTCGTAAAAACTTTCATACGCCTTTTTTTTCCCCCGTGATTTACGTGATCGATCGTAGGGTAGAAAAAGAACTCGAATTTGTTTGTTTGTTTGTTTTACCGAAGCGAATGATAAACGATCGAAAAAAGCCATGATGCGTCGATCCTAAATCATTCGCGATGATATCTGCAAATTCTTTTCATTGATTTCATTTCACCGAATCTATCTCCGATTTGTTATTTTTTTCTAATAATGGGGGGATTCGATTCGTCGTATACGAGAAACGATGGTCGTCATTGTATATTATTGTTTCTAATTAATAATTTCATCGATAAGTGTGATTATTATTAATAGAAATAATTAACACGCTATCTATGATTTACCGTTCGTCGTTAAAAAATAAAACTCATACGATTAAAACGTGTAAGTTAATCGATGATAAAGCAAAATTCAAATCGACACATACGTAATAATATATTCTACAATAACAAAACTTCTCCCTCTCTATATATATATGTATTTTATTTTTCTCGAGCTCATTCAAATCGCGAATAAATAAATGAATAAAATAAGAAAGTTAGATAATTATTTGAAAACGAAAATGATTAAAAATCTAATCGTACGATATTGATATTAACGTTCATCGTTCTTTTTCATTTGATGATTTAATTAATCTAATCTCTAGTATCGGTTTATAGGTGTGTGTGTGTGTGTTTCTGTATCGATTACGTGTAATATTCGTGTGTAAAAGTTTTCATTTGACTATAGGTAATCCTAATAATTTGTTCTAGGTTTAATTAATTCCAATCTAGCGGACGTTTATCTACGATTCGCCACGACTAATGTCACACCTTTGATTCGCTTAGTTTATCGTAATACGAAAGTTTCCTCATCGAACTTTACGATGAGTTAACTCACGTCTCTCATCTGATATCAGCGTATTCTAACTTTGTCACTTATAGAATCCTCTTCAAACTTTACAGGATCGATTATATTGACATTCGTATTGACGTTCGTTAAAAAGTTAAACCAATACTAACGCATTCAAATGAAACGATTAATGAGAATAACGAAGATAATATAAAATCATCGATGAAGAATCATATATTTGTTGTAAATAATTCAATTCATAATTGATTGTCGGTTCGCTAGTTTAACAACGCATCATTAATCAATTATGATACTTATTGAGAAAAAAAGGAACCCAGAGAAAAAGAAAACAAAACAAAACAAAAAAAGAGAGAATAAGAGAGACAGATAGATAAAACAAATCCGTACATAACTTTAACGCTCTTCATCTTCAACTTATTATTCGAAGAAGAAACCGCAACGCGACAAACGCAAAATGAATATTATTATATTCTCTTGATATATATATAATTTGATAATTAAATACGCCAAACGATTAAGAAACGAAAAAAAAAAACAAACAAAAAACTCATCTTCTAACCTTCGTTTTATCAAAAGCGTATTTTTAGCAGCTCCTGTCCAAGTTGATTCCATCCATCCAACTATCCATCCATATCCATCCATCCATCCGACAGGGCCGATTTTATAAGCGTATTCCATTTCTGAGTTGACGATGAAAAACTAACTGCATGCATGCATACATGCACGATACAAAATGCAGTAGCGACGATATACCCCCGCGATATTTGTTACGAGGAAGTTGAGAGGGGAAAAAAAAGAAAAAGAAAAAAAGAAAAAGAAAAAAAATAAATAAAAAAACAAATCGTCTTCCTCCTCCTCGCGGGTTTTTTATCGTCGGGGGTATATATCCATCGATCACGGATTCGCGCACGATTATCACAATATGGCTGTACAACAGCCCGTACAATAAATGTGAATCGGGACACGACGATTTCTTCGCAACTCGTTAAACTCGTTTATGCTGTGTACTGGGCGAATACTCGTCCTCTTTGAATTTCAAGATGATTTTTCATCGCCAGGACGGTCGGGTGATGTGCCGGTAGTCCTTCGTCTTCCACGAGATATCTCAGAGCTTCCGTAGCACAGGCATCCCATCCGGAACCCCATGATCCAGGAACGTGATCTCGATGAAGGATCATCGATCTCTTCTTTTTTACCATTTCCTCTTCTTCCTCTTCCTCTTCCTCTTCTTCTTCTTCCTCGTCATCTTCATCATCGTCATCATCTTCTTCTTCTTCCTCTTCTTCATCATCTTCGTTTATTTTCGATCGACGATGATGATGATGATGATGGTGATGATGGTGGTGACGATAATGATGACGATTAGAACTTTTCAAACTCTCTTTAGATTCGAATACATTGAGTTCATTTGAATGGCCTTGAAATGAATAACCCAAGGAATATCTTCTAGTAGGAACGAATTGTTCCTGAGCAGTAAAAGGGGATTCACCAGTAAATTGACTGTTAGACATATTTAAATCGATTTGATTTCGAAAACGATTTGGTCCGAGGAAACTAGTATCTTGCACTATTTCCATTGTTTGATCCCTATCGTCGAATGGTACTCCTCCTCCCCCTCCCCCTCCTCCTCCTCCTCCTCCTCGTCCTTGAGCTAATATCCTCGTAGCTCCTGGATCGTGTTTCTGTTGTGAATATTTCAATTCTTGTGCCAACGATGCAGCCAATTGATGAAGTAACCTTGTGTTTTCTGGTCGATCGTCGTCCTCTTCATCTTCCACGTCCACTTCGACACCCTCGTCTTCGGAAGAGGATAAAAGATCCTCGTTGTCGTCGTCCACTCCTAGTAACGTCAGTAACCTCTCAGCAGCATCTACGTTATCAGAACAAATAAAGATAAATCATTCATCGAAACGATTTATTATATCGTTAGGTCATTAAATATGAAATATCCTATTACGAATTGATACGCGTAATGTTACATTCTCTTAACGATCTAATACAATAATAATTGTTTAATATACGTCGATTCATTTCAAATTCTTTTTGGATTATCTAACAGATTTATAGCAATGAATATTCGGTGTCTTTATTAGGGCTACGTTTTTTTATATTGTGTTATAAATTATTATTATAAATTGCATAAATATGAATTTGTTTTTGTAGAAATTTAATTTTGAAACTTTTGATTCACCCTAATACATTAAATTCAAAGTTATTATAATCAATTGTTCGAAGAATGGATTAATGTGTTATCGAAAATGATAAAAATCATTTGGAATAATAACAGACGTATGAATGAATATTAAAATTTGTTAAAAAAAAAAAAGAATCGAATCAATTGTCAAACGTAATATTTAGATTAAGTAGATCGAGGCAAGCAAAAGGGAACAAAAATATCGTTCCGAAAGAATAATGACGAAATTTAGGACGGAGAAGACCCGGTTTCAAGATCCTGTGGGAATTCTGCTCCACAAACGTTCCATGGGAACTACCTGTCGCGATCCACCCCGCCGTTCGTCCTAAGAAATCCATCGAATTTCGCACGAGTTTGCCCCCCCCCTCTCTCTCACTCTTTCTTTCTTATTCACTTATTCTCTCTCTCTCTCTCTCTCTCTCTCTCTCTCTCTCTCACACACACATACACACATATTCTCACACGAAGAAATTCATGTACGTAGTACACGAGGTACTTTGTTCGCACACCATCGTGAGAGTGTAAAGGGTCGACAAATGAGGGTAAAGTTCGGGGATTGAGCCCGGTTCCTGGGAACAGAAAAGGGGGACCTTGATCGTCCATGGGGGGTGGAAGTTGATCGAGTTATTTGGACCTGACTCTTCTCAGACACAAGACGAACCTAACGAAGTTGTCGTCTACTACATACTTACTCCTTTCAAATAACATGGGAACGAAGTATTACTCTTGGTGATCTTTTCTTTTTTATTTTCTTTTCAAAAAAGAACTTACCGGTCGTATCGAGTTGAACTACTTAAAAGACAAAATTTGCGGGAACCTTTTTTATATAAACGGCAAATAGTAGATTTACTTTTTCTCTACGCGCGTTAACAATCAATTAATTATTCATTTTATATTTTAGATCGCGTTTCATTTTATTTATATTCTGATTTTTCTTGTTAAATCGAATTCGAATTACTTTGTTCATCCTATTTAAGAAGAGGAGTTCGTTACGATCATCAGATCCGTTTCCATATCTCTCTCTCTCTTTCTCTTCATTCTTTTTCATCTCTCTTTCTTTTTTTATCAGGATTGTGTCTGGACCAGCCACACAGAAACGAGTTCATTGTTTTTTTCTCTCTCTCACACCCTGTGCCCCCCATCCCACCGCACCTCCTACCACTCTTTCCATCCTTCTTTTTTTAACCCCCCCCCTCCCTCGATGAATGAAACGTTCAAAAGGCGCCAATTCGACTCGTCCTGCCGGACGTTCCCACAGGGATATCAGGATTTAAATGTCCGTGCCTTTTTTTTTTTTTATAACATTCGCAAAGAAACGAGTAGACCGGATTGCATTTAAGTTGAGTAAATTAAATTTAAAGAGAGGAGGACAAGGAAAGGGATAGAAAAAATGATCCCATTTTTTTAGGGGGGGGGGGGTTTTCTTCTATTGACATCAATTTTGTTTCTTTCCATTCAATAAAAATTTGATCTTTCTTTTTTGCAATAATACGAGAAATATAAAAGGGATAAAAAAAATAGAGACGAAGGGTTTAAAAATAGTTATATCAAATGAAGTATTAAAATGCATACTCGATCGGGATTCGATATAAGAGTCATTCGAATGATTCAAAATCACAGACGAGTAAGGATGATTTTTTTTTTCGAATGAATAATGCAACGGAACTTGAATAAGAAATAAGAAATAACTTTTTGAAAGTTAGTTTATTCGACGTCGTTGAACGAACGAATAAATGAAGGAACGAAACAAGATTCTGACGAGGAGGAAGAAATTTGAAAAGAAACGTTGCGATTTGTATTCGCGAAACACATAAATAAGTTTATTCCGATGCAACAACAATAACAACACAACTATCAAAGCCATTTCCTGGCTACCGTATAAAGCAACAGTAAAAAAAGAGAGAGAGAAAGAGGACGGGAGGGGGGGAGCTAAAGAACACGAGTAAAAGCACCTTCAGCATTGGTTTCAACGATAACTTTGAATCGCCATTAGCATACAAAGTTAATATTTCAAAAAGAGGTCGGCTTATTTGAACGAGAATTCTACTTTCGTTTCTAACTTGTCGTCGTTAATTTCTATCATTTTCCTCATTACGTAAATACACGAACAAACCAACCCTATTTTTATGATTAATCTTAAGAGCAGAATTTTATTTTTTGCTTGTTATTGTTGTTGTTGTCTTAAAACGAATCTACAAGAGTCTAATCACCGTATAGCATGCATAGAAAGAAACTTATAAAATCAAAAAAGATTTGATTGAGTTGCTTGTCGGTTGGTTCGTAATTGGATCGCAAGCGGTTTAAATTAATGTAATCTCAGTTTTTCTCATTTTATCTATCCTTGAGTCGTTCCAACTACGTTACATTTGATCATAAAACAGTGTTACTATACTTGTCGTAAAGTTGTAATTTATTCAATCGTGTCGTGCGATCTCTATGAAAGTGTATAGTCGTATTTATGTATCAGTGAGTGTGTGTTTGTATATAGGTTTATACAAGAATAACAAATAAAAGGATAAAAGGTAAAATTGGAAAAGGAAAGGGAGAAAGAAAAAGGAAAATAAAAATAAAAAAAGAAAGGAGAGAATAAAGAAAAAGAAAATTCTTTTAAATTTTCTCGACTATACAATGAACGGGGGAAAAATAAAATGACCTCTACCCTTAAAACCATTTTTTCGGAATAACCCTGAAATATCATTTCTCAAGAATTTCTTTTATTTTCTACAGAAAAACGTTAGGTAGTTTCGTTTAGGGTAACATCAAATATCTTTACTTTTCTCTCCCATAACATTTAAATCGACAAAAAAATCTTGTTTTTCATGCGAATTCAAAAAATTGTTTTAATAAAAATATTTCTTTTATTTTATCACAACGTATATGTATAAATTCGAATTCGTGAGGGTAACACGATGAAATTATACAGAAATTAAAGAAACAATTCGATCGAATTATTCGTACGGACGGATGAAAGTTTTGACATTTTTAATAAACAGTTTTCTTCGATTTAAATGGGGGAAAATATTGCGTTGAGGAATGGTCTTGAAAATTGACGTCACAAATTGTCGGCGTCGTTCGTTCAATCGCAATTGCGTGATCATCAAATTTATCGTATCGCGTATCGGACCCGTATATGCAAGTAGAAAGGAAAAAAATAAGGTTGGTCCGAAATGACAGAGAAAGAAAAGCAAAAAAAAAAAAAGAAAAGAAAAGAAAAGAGTGCAATTACGTGATGATTACAGACGAGAGGAAATTCGGGTTGGTCAGACAAAGCGTATACAAACTGGGTCGCCCAATGAAAACTGATCGATCTCTAATAAGCGAACGATCGAGACGAGTAACTGTGATAAAACCGGAGAAGTATAGCTCCAGGGAAAAAAACCATAATCTTGATCATCTCTCAATTGCTGCTCCTGTTCGATTTTCAATCGAACCTCGCTAATGCTACGTTTTCTCGTCCATTTATTTTCAATCTCTTTCTCGTCTCTCGCGTTAAAAGAAAAAAATATATTTTAATTTTATACTGTGTGGGCTGAAGAAAAGAGATAGGTATTATATCCTTGGTAAATTAAAAATAATCTTGATTTTATTTTTAATAAAATTCTTTCTATAAATTAAACTTTACATTTTTCGATTCGTCAACGTATACGTGTACCGATAATTATAACAGTGTGTGAATTAAAAGTTAAACAAATTAATTTATGTTTCTTATTATAATTGTGATTTTCAATTTAATTCACAGAGGCAAATGAAAATTACTTTTCCGAGTATATCCAATAGATTTTTCTTTTTATTGCGACCAACTCCGTTCACGTTTATTTAATTTTTTTTAACGAGAAAAAAAACCAGTCGAGGATAATTAATTTCTGTAAAAAACAATTAAAATAAAAAGTAAAAAGAAACAACACTTTTTTTAAATCTCATTAAGAATTAATTGAAAGATTTGCCCGCGATTGCAACGTGAACATTAAAAATGAGTCAACTGGTCAAACTAAATGTATAATCTTAGATCTATAAATAATGAAGGAAGAAATAATAAAAAAAAAAAAAAGAAAAAGAAAGAAAGAAAAAATAAAAAGGAGTCAATAATGTAGCTTGTAAATAAGTCGACTGGATTTGAATATTGATCGGATATGCGACAAAGTTGAAACGCAAAACAAATTGAACGCATTATCCTTTACATAAGATCGAGATAAAATCTCACATGGAACGTGATAATAAACTGGTTAGAAAAAAAAATCTAACGTTAATTACTCCGCGATAATTTTGGCGAATGAAAAAATATAAGAAATATAATTTGTATTATTTGTTATTTTAATTACCTCGTATGGTTCGCGAGGAATCAGCAATGTTGGTTGCCAATTCAACGAAATCTTCTAGAGCACCACCGCCATCCCCTCCGCAATCCATCATGGTGTCCTGCAAAAATATAGAAAAAAAACGAAAGACCATAAAACAGTAGAATCCTTAATAAAAACGAGTATATTTGTCTTCTGAGATAATATTTCTTTTAGAATATTTATTAAAACTCGAAATATTACGAATTTTTTTATTATGACACAACGTAGTACACGCGAAAAATATGAACTTTCTAAAAAGAAAGAGATCTTTTAAAAATGAAAAAAAAGGAAAAAGAAATGAAAAAGAAGAAGAAAAAAACAAGGAGATGAAAAAGAAAAATAAACCCGAACGGTATATAATATAATATATTTTCTCGAATTGATTTTCTTTGCCACTAACTTTCCTAAACGTTTACGGTGGTGGTGGTGTAGTGGTGGACGAGCTTCGACTATTGTCTCCTTCGTATAAATTTCGAAAATTTATCCTCAAGACAATAGATAAAAGCTGCTTGGTGTGGGGTCTTTCACGAACAAACTTTGGTACAAAAGTTATATACACAGTGACCCACTCTCACGGGATGACGATAAACATGGAAAACCAAAGAGACGTGCTGCCATAATAAAGACAGAAAGATAGAAAGGCTGTTTAAATTATTGTACGGCAAACTTTACCGTAACTTTTTCTTAGCTCTTTCCGTGTGTATAAAAGAAGATAGGAAAATTATAAATTTGATGACATCGTTGTTGTTGTTAAAGTTATCTCTAACACTTTTCAAAACTTTCTCTTTGATTTCTCAAACAGGAGATTATTCTCAACACGTTGTGCAAAATCTTACAAATGTTTTTTTTTTCTTAATATACATATTTCGGTCACAAATCAAATTTTCTTTTCAATTTTTCTTTCCACGCGAAGATCATTTTGCTTTGATATTTTTTTAACCCTGATTACAAAATCTTTAAATTCGAATAGAAATATGTATTCAACGCATTCGAATATCATCGATTTTACACCGCGAACGTGTTTTATTAAAGTAGAAATTAATAATATTCGTGCCGAATAAAAGCATATCTAACCATATAAGTTGGTATATACTTATTATACACGTGTACACATATAAATCTGTTTTCATGCAATATCTTATATGTACGGCTTATCTCTAAGTAACATTCATTATTTTCTCATACTTTTTACAACTTATATGTGTACGTATACATAAATGTATTTATATGGAAAATTTTAATTTAATAATCCATAGGATTTAAGGCTGGGACCAAAAAACATGGTAACGTTTGTTAGAAATAGAAATAGAAGAATAATTAGTATAAGGGATTTCTTGTTTTCTTTTTCAATGTACACTCATAGATCGGTTAAGAGTATCTATGTGTTTTTTCATTGAGAGAAACCCATCAGGAAAGATACGAGTACTATAAATAGGACAACGATCGGAGAATGTTCCGAAGTATATGCGATTATAGTAGTAGAGTGCTGTGTGTACGTAGCAAAAGGGACACGTTTGACCACTTCGGAGCAGTCATCTCAAGAGATCAAGTCGATATCTCGCTAACCCGTTGCCAAGCGGATGTCTTGTAAAGTGCAGAACAACGATATTTCGCTTTTGTTAAATTCGTTGATTTTGCAGGTATATAAACGAAACAATGAAAAAAGAATACCAAACAAAAATGGGAGAGAAACAAAAAAACAGGAATTATTTCTATTCGATTCGAATGTTCCCCCATTACAAATTATTCGTACGAATTCTAACTATGGGGGAAAAGAAAAAAAAAAAAGGAAGTTAGCGAGTACGGTTGTTGTTGTTAAACAACGGTCGAAAGTAGAAATGCAGTTCGATGGCGATGCATTGAAACAACAACGTCGCTAGAACGCAAGATTTCCTCAAGGCCACGAGCCATGACGCCCAAACGAAGAAACCTGTTCTACGAGAATCGGAAAATTTTCCTCCTGGTTAGCGATCGCGATCGACGAGTTCGATTGGTGGTGGTGGTGGTGGTGGTGGTTTGTTATTAGATCTTCGAATAAGATTTGTCCATCATTTTTTTTTTTCGTAATTTATATACATACGAACGGAGGATAAATTTAATAATTGAACGAATATATTATTATAACGATAGGAAATAATAATACCGAGGAACGAGTGTGATGGTGGTGTGTGGTGAGGATGAAATCAATTGTAAGATTTGTATAATTCGATTCGTATAGTATCATAAGCAGCTTAATACGAGCTATCGAATAATATAATAGTTGTTTGCATAAAGAAGTGTATATGGATTGGAGGATACACACCGATGGGTAATAACGATCGCGAAATTACACCCAATTACTCGAGTTAATACGAGGAAGGGGTTAAAAGGCTTGCTATTTCCTCGTATAACGGTGAGGCACGCGTAACATCAAGGAGAAAGAGAGACACCGTTAATGTAATTATTCCCACCACCGTCGACAAAGTAACATCCCCCTTTTTTAATGGAGATTTAAATCATCGAAACGAGCGGACTACGCTCATTCGGAGAACCGTAAAAGAAACGGGGAATATAACAACGTTTCTTCAATCGTTATTTTAACGAGATTAATTCTATTCTCCTTTCGGTAAGAAATGAAATGAAGAAAGAGATGTAGGAATTATGAAAGTAAAACGTAAGAAGAAGAAAATGAAATATGGAAAATAACATTTTTAAATTATCCAAAAATTAGATGCATTTATTTTCAAGCTATTATTTCAAATTTATTTTCTTTTCCTTACTTTCTTTTTATCTATCTATCTTTTTATCTATCTATCTATCTATTCTTATTCTTCTTATTTTTCTTCTTCTTCTTCTTCTTCTTTTTCTTCTTTTTTCAACGATCTCGAACGACGCTAAGAAGAAATACGATTCTCCTTACTAAAATCGATTACAAGCAGGTGCAGTGCATGTTCGAAATAAGAAAACGAATATGGCTCTTCGAGAAAACACGACGATAGTCTTCTTGCCACGAGTCCTCGTAAGTCAATATTATTTGCGTCGAGCGCAAGATGAAAGAGATTTTTTCTTTTTTTTTTTTTAACAATACTCTTTTACATCCATTTACAAATGTATATATGAATATATAATATGTAGATTTATAAATGCATATATAAGTCTATTGCAGTTTTAATAATAGTTCGAATGAACAGATCGATAAATATACAATTTTTATCATTTGTTGTTTTTCTCTCTCTCTCTCTCTTTTATTTTTATAATATTCGAAATACCGGAATGCGTTAAAATAATGTTTGTATTTATTCCGAAATAAATCGATGCACTCGAGCCAAGTCCTCGCCGTTTCTCCCTCTTTTTTCTTTTTTATGGGAATATTTATGGCCGCGACGACAATTTATTGGATATTGCACCAAAAACTTTGGTAACGATTTTTTAATGAAAATACAAAAAGTAAATAGAGACAGAATAATTTTCGTATCTACAGCTAAATATTTGTCGAATAAAATCTTGAATTAAATTCAACGTTTTATCCGAACATTTAAAAATATGCAAAACCTTGCTAATAACCAACCACTCGTTGGACATTTATCGAAAATCATTAACAACTTTCGGGGGACGGGGTGGGGGGCTCGTAAAAAAAAGAAAAAAAAAGCAAGCTGATAACTTAATGAACAACTTGGTATCGACGTTTAAACGCGTTTATTTAATAAGATTTCGCGAAGTAAAATTGCATACATTAAAAAAAACACCGAAATGAAAGGGCAATGAAGTTTCACCGTCCTTCTTTTTGTTTTTTTTTAAAAACATCGTAAGTACACGTCCGGTCTTAAAAACCTTTCACACCAGAAAATTTTCAAATTGTATCGAACGCAATTCGCGAAAGAGTTTGTCGTTTCTTCGATCGTTAATGTAACGTTCTCGTTATATTTTCATATAAATCTCATTATCATAAAATTCTTTCTCTCTCTCTCTCTCTCTCTTTTTATTTTTCTCTCTATTTCTTTCCTTCTCTTTCTGTGTTACACTTTAAGAAAGTTTCATTACATATATATATTTAGTTTCATGCATCGAATAAACGATCGTTAACGCGATCTCAATCGACTTATTTAATTATCGTCTATACAATATAGTCTTCGAGATAATCGATTTATCGCGTGACTCGATTGAAAAAAAAAAATAATAAAAAAAAAGAAGAAGAAGTCTATATATTTTAAAAAACACGGCTATTAGTACTTTTAAAACTACGAGAAGAAAATCAGTTTGCTCGACCAAGCGTACAAATTTGTTAACGAGATATTCTTTTAAAATCGACCCCCTTTTTCTTGTTTTTTCTTTTTTCTTTTTTATCCAATTTCTCGACGAAGCGATAAGAAAATCGAACTCGTTTATAAAAAAAAAAAAACAACAACCCTGCTGCTCTTTCGAGTTTTCAAATTGAAAAACAAAAATAGAAAGCGGATAAATTGTCGAACGAGTTATGGGTATTGTTTTTTGTACGTTTGTTTCTACGATACTTTCTTTTGTTAGACAAATTTTCGAAAGGATTTTTCATACTCCGATGAAGAGACTTTGTTCCTAAAATTGTTTGTTTTATTTTTATCTTTTTTTTTTTGTTTCCCCCGAGTAAAAAAGAAAGAAAATTGGAAAAACATAATCGGCTTGGCAATGAATGTTACACGCGCACGCACACACACAACGGGACGAATGATTAATTGGAAAATAATTAGCCTCAACTTCTCGTGTCTGGATTTATAATCGATTAAGAAAAACTAACATTTGTATTCCCGTTGTACGTCGATTAATATTTTCTTTTTTCCTTGACCAATTTTCAATCAAAGTTCATCGATTCGATTGAACTTCGATTAGTCGTGAAATCGTTCGAGATGATTGAAGAAAAATAACGGTTGAAAAGGAAAAAGAAAATAGAGAAAATTATTTCTCGATGGAGAAATAAAATAGAAAAGAAAAGAAAAGAATAAAAAATGAGACCGCGGGAGATTTAACGATTCAATTTTTTCGCCCCGTTTATCGTATAAAAGTATAAACCAACCCCCCACTTCTCCTGTTACATAACGAATCGACATTAAATTTCATTTCAATTTCCACGATTGTATTTTAAAAAGCGAAACAAAGAAAAAGTAAATAAATCAAACCGAAGAAATAAACCAAACGGAATAGAAATGAATCGCAAAGAATAATTTTGATCTTTCCTTTGCGGGCATTGATGTTTCCATGGTTAACCGATTGCAATGATCAATCGTCGAAGGAATATAATTGATCGGGTTTACGTAGAAGGACTCTCTTTGAGAAATAAATATTATTATTATTCAAAAGATTTGTTTAACGTGTCGTTATTAAAATAGAAAATAAATTATTCAAATGTATATAGAGAGACCATTTAAACGGAAGTATACCTTTTTTCTTTTAAATTATGATTTTTTCGATTTAAATACTGACGATGTTCGAATAATAACGTTCGAGTAAAATTGAATAAAATGAAGAACACACACACAATTTCTAGATAAAATATAAATTTCTATTATTGCATACCTCTGACAGGGCGTCCTCCGTCATATCGCTGGTATCTCGCATGACTTCCAATGGAAACTGGCCAACGACGATCACACAATCACTCACCGCCCACGAACGTATGTAGATTTATTCTTATTCTTTTTCTCTCTTTCTCTATCTTTTTTTTTCTCTCCTTTTTTTTCTTCTCCTCTTCTCTCCCTCTCTTTCTCTTTTTTTTTCGTTCCCTTTTTATTACCGATCTACCTGTGCCTTTTAATTCGAGACTCGCGTATCAATTTTATTTCTCTTAGAATCGTATAAATCGAAACGTTCCTCCGATGGTAGGAATAAATCTAAAGGAAACGGAACAGGGATATATAAAAAAAAGAAAAAACTCGACCAAACTCGAAAGAGAGTTTAAAACGATGAAGATTACGACTTCGATGGATAACTACGAGGACACAACGAGGACGATGACGAAGTTGGAGAACAGAATAGAAGGAAAAGAACGAATAACTGGCAAATTTCTTCTTCTTCTTCGTCAGCGTCACGAACGAAGACACATCGTGTCTTTCTTCTTCTCTTCACAAATACATACGTTCTTTTCTCTTTCTCTCTCTCTCTCACTCTCTCTCACTCTTTCTCTCTCTCTCTCTTTCTCCGGTAACTTCAACGTTCGGATCGATTCGTATCGCAACGTGTTAACTTCTCTCTCTCTTTTTCTCTCTCCCTCTTTCTCGATACACGTATAGACTTATACACTAAAAGTTTATCTTTCTCGTTTTTTTTTTTTTTTTTTAAATAAAATATGCATACATTTATATATATATGTGAGTGTGTGTGTGCTGCGTGTACGTTATATATTTATATGTNAAAATTCGCGATAGTTAAAAAGAACAAATTGGGAAATAAAAAAGATAATGAGAAAAACACGACTTCGTAATTTTGTCTGTTTTTTTTTTTTTTTTTTTTTAAATAAAATATGCATACATTTATATATATATGTGAGTGTGTGTGTGCTGCGTGTACGTTATATATTTATATGTATTTACTTATATTGTACGTAAGTATGTATATCACACACGCGAGGTGCCAGCTTCGCGAATTATACGAACACGATTACGAGAAATTCTAATCTAACCAATACGAGAGCTCCTCCGACGCGCTCTCCAGGAGAACGTCGTCTCTCTGCGAGTTACGTCTCGCTGGCGTGGCAGGAACGTCGAAAGCTACAAATGCATACTCCCCACCATCATCACCACCACCACCACTACTTCACCCCTATCTGTCTGTCTGTTTCTCTGCTTTTCTCTCTCTTTCTCTCATTCCCCCCACCCCCCACTCTATGGTTAGACCATGTAAAACGTCGCAATCCAGAACTCTCAAACTGCACGACTAGATTCGTTCTTGGTTGCTCGTTAAAACAACATTCGAGACTCGATCTATCGAAACGCGCGTCTTTCGAAACATTGACTAAAGTTAATTCTTTTTCTTCCCACTACGTATTCTCTGTCGCCACTATCGCTATACGTACGTAGGATAAAACAGGACGGTTGATTAATCAAAAGACATAATAAACGCGGACCCGCCTTCCAATTTTATTTTTCTTTTACCTTAGTAACATCCCATCAAACATCCCTACTATTTCTTTAGAAACGTCATCAGTAATGTTAACACCTGCCCTTTATATTCTCTTCTTCCCCACATCGTTTGAATCTTCTCGATTTTTCTTCGTCGAAGCAGCAACGACTCCTCGCGGAATTTTTCGAAAACATTTCGCGAATCGTGTTTTTCCCCGATGATAATTCGCCAATCAAATGCGATACCACATTCGCGGGATTTTTCAAATTCGACCAATCGTTCGCTAGAATACTGCTGGTTAGTTATTCGAATAAAGGATTGAAATAATTGGTCAAATGCATGTAAAATAGTTAGAAACAGTTCAAGGTTTCTATGCACGTAAAAGTAGAAAGTTTATTTTTTATATTCGTTGATTTGACATAATTTATGAATATATACATTTTACATAAATATAAATATAAGTATTGAGTAATTATTCATATATTATACATATAGTCAAAAGAGAAAGAGAGAGGAAGAAAGAGAGAGAGAGAGAAAGATACATCTTGTTGGTCGAGAAAAAAAAACATTTATCAAGAGAAAGAGAAAGGTAATGGAAACGAGGATCACGATACTATTTATAATTCGAGTCGCATCTCGAGGAACGAGGCTTTCGTCGAAAGAATTTACGCGTACGCATTGTTGGCGCGTTTTTACTTCTATGGACATGTAATACAAGAAAAAGAAAAACAGGCGGAATGAGATAAAATAAAACTAAAAAAATTAAAAATAAAAATAAATACATAAATGAATTAATAAAAAAAAGAAGAAAATAATAGAAGAAGAAGAAGAAGAAGAAGAAGAAGTTTCAAGGAACGTTTCCGCGGCACCACAAAGAGATTCACGCGTCCTGCGCGCGAGGAGGGCCAAGGAGATGCGGACGAACAGCTGCTATTTCACCTGTTCGATATATTATTTAAATGCTTCACCTGCCGCGATCTCGAGATACCGCGAGATAAGCGACCAGCATTTCCTGCTTTCTTTAAGGATGTCCCGCACGATTCTTGGCTTCTCTCCGTAAAAGAAAACGAAAGAGAGGAGAGAGAGAGAGAGAGAAACAGAGAGAGAGAGAGAGAGAGAGAGAGAGAATCTCTTATGAAATCTATCTCGAGAAAGTTTCTTTTTTCTACATTTTCTTTTCCATAAGTTTATGATGATTTTTATTTACACAATTTATAAAATCTAATCATTCACGATATGTATACATTATGTTCGTCGTGCACGTAAAGAAAATTAACACGATTATCCGTTTCTGCCATAATGGGACTCATTTTATGTACGTATTTTTCAAAAAGATCAATATCATACGAACCAACTTTATGGTTTCGACCCATTTCTTTAAAAATTTTAATATTATCTCCGCCATTATAAAGAAAAGATGGGACTACAAGTCTGTACCATTCGTCGTCAGCAACATCCTCGTATCTTGGTACTTCGCAAGCACGGCATCTAAACAAAAATATTAAAAATTGTACATACAAATTTACAATATGCTATTAACACGTTGACCATCACGCGGATCACCTGTAATCTGGTCTTATTCTTTCAATGAAATTATGGGGGTCAACTGTGACCAGCGTTACTATATTGTTTTATACATTATCTTTGAATCATGTGTCCTTTGAAAAACATGTAAAATTTACTTGACAGTCAACGTGTTAATATGAGAAATAATATTTGAATATTGATGTTAATTAGATAGAAGATTACCTAATTTTAACATCGACCAATCTACTGGGTGCATTTTTCGTCATATTATAAATTACTTTGAGTCCGGACCAAACCAATATTCTTTCATGTTCCAGCAACTGAAAAACATATTGTGACCTATATATACATTGTTTTCAAGTAATGTAATTTTCTTCTACACTCAGTTGATTCAAAATCTTTAATCATAGATAACATCTATAATCTTCTTAATAATGTATGTTTGTATGCAGGCAAACATTGATAAAAGTCCACTTCAATTTAACGACAAACAAACTACTTATTTCATAATCAAATAATCCTGATAACGTTCAAACTTTACGACAAACAAACTACTTATTTCATAATCGATAACGTTCAAACTTTAATACCTTATCTTATAGAGATAATAAATAGAAAATATTACGTATTTGATAGAGCTGCCAGTTATCTCGACAGTGTCCCAGGTATTTTCAAAAGGTTGAACCATCAATAAATCACCGTAAGTAATATCTACAGCAAAATCTGTGATAGAGGCACGAATTCCGCCTGTATTGGTGCATGATATTGCTGCATAAGTCCAATATGTTTTGTTCTCTGCCATATCTACGTACTGAAATTGAGAGAGAAAAAGTAATAGGAAAAAGATTTGGTTTTTTTTTTGTTATCTTATAAGAGAATATGAAAAACTTTTTACCGCATCGACCATAGCGTCTGTTATGAAGTTACCCAAGTTGCACTGTTTCCCTCTACATTTAGAATCAAGGAAAACTTTAGTTTTGCCAACTTGTTTCCATGCAAGTGCATCGACATCCTTTTGCCAAGGTACCAATGCTTTTAAGATATCCGGATCTGTTCGAAAAATCATTGATTTATATTTCCTTAATCTTCCTTATCTTTCTTTTTTTTCTCAAACTTTTACCTTCTTCGATAGTATAATCCAAGAGAATTGGATTCCCTTCCCAGTCTGCAACTTCTCCTTGCTCGTCAAACCACACTGTCAAATTGCCGAGATATCTAACATAAGTATAGCAAAATCAACTAATCAAGTAATTTATAATTCATTTTAATATAATACTAAAGATAAATAAAATTATTTTAATATTAATTCGTGACTTATTAGATTAATGTAACGCTAGCTAATGTAAATTGACTTTTTGGCGTGACATCTGCGATAAGATAGTAACACGATGGATGATATTATACAATTAAAAAAAAAATATAAACCAATTACACATACTTTGTAAAAGCAGCTGCTTGTACGATAAGCACCGTTCTATTAGTTTTTTTTTGCGTTACTATCACAGGATAATCATCCACGGGTAAATCGATGAATGGTGGTTTCCCTAATTAATGTAATTTTACGTTAATTTAAAACTGACGCCAGAAACACTTCATAGATGTGTAATTCTTTCTATTTTTTGTTTTTTTTTTTGGACACACCAGAGTATAAAAAAGTATGCGAATGTCCTCCAACAATAACGTCGAGAAGTGGACAATTGGCAGCCATTATTCTATCTATGTCTAAACCACAATGAGTCAAAGCAATGATAATATCCACTCCTTGATTCTTGAGTTTTTGGGCTTCCTCGTTAACGGAATCTACTTCGTCCAAAAATCTCAATTTTTCTGTGTTCGATATGGTCTAATAAATAAATATATTGTGTCGTTAATATATTTAAACACTTTTTTTTTAGTTTTTTTCTCATTATTATTAATTGAATAATATAATGAAGAATATACCAACGTTCGTAGTCGATAAAATGACACCGATTATTCCGAGCTTTTTACCTCCTCTTTCGATGATCGTACTATTTTGATAAAGACCCTGGAAATACAAACAAAAATAATTGAAATTGTTGTATAAAAGAAAAAGATAAAGATAAAGTAAAAAAATGACTATGCAACAAACTTGAATAGAAGGTTCTTCGCTGTCATCGATGTTGGTTACAACAACAGGTGCTTTCATAGCTTTAAGAAAAGGTACTATGCCAGCCATTTTATCATCGAAATCATGATTCCCAAGCGTCTGTAGATCGAAGATACTTTAGATTAGAATGTTATTTCAATAATTATTCGTTAATAATAATTTACCAAAGCGTCGTGAGGCAACATATTCATAAATGTAGCCGTGACATTCCATCGATGAACATTGTACCACAAAGTACCTTGATAATGGTCGCCAGCATTTAAAAAAATAGCATTTGGTCGTTCATTTTTCAATTGATTGACAGCAGTATACACTCTTGCAATTCCACCAACGCAATCCTTTTCCTGTCCTGGATGGCAAATACCGGAAGTTGGATTGGTTTGCTGAAATCTTCCAAAATGATGTTCGTTTTGTTACTTTTTTTTTTTATGTTAGAATAAAAATCGTACGCGTATAAACAAGACTTACATATGTTACATAATTTTTAATTCACATGTATATTCACTTTCCATTGATTATGTAAGACGTAAATATATAAATAAAATATTACGACGGAGTAATCAAGATACTTTTACTTACGTGAAAAACGTATGATACGAAAGAAACCCGACGAGTGTTTCGTAATTAATTAGATAAGTAATTGTATATAATCATTAGGATCTCTTACCTCGCATGAAAATCATTCAAATGTATGATAGATAATTCAAAGAAATCGGTCTGTCCAGGATAAACCAATCCACGACCGGTAAAACCTGAACATGTTTGAAACAGTATGCCTATTAACAACAAAGTATACATGTTGCTTTCGACAACTGTACGACTGTTGAAAAAATTGATATTAACTAGTAAGAGTAATATAAATATTATTTAAAATTGCCAATCGATATATAATTCATTTTATTTACCTGATACTTGAAATTAAATAACTCGAATTAATTTAATAATAATAAAACGTTCCTTTATTTCCAAAATATATTTCCAATATATTTATAAGTTATATGAGTGTGCCTGTAAAAAAAATAATAAACGTGACTCCAACGAATCGAATAGTTTAAAGAAAATGCTCGCGGTGACTGACGTAAACGCGTGGTCGCTAGAAACGTATACACAACAAAATGGTTTACGAATATATATGAGAAGATAAAAGAAAAAAGGACGTTGTTATCAAGATATCATTATTGGTAAAGTATAACAATTTATTATATATTTTTGTTATTAATATTTTTTCCCCACACGTAAAAACCTACATTCTCATTTCTCCGATATTCATAAGTTTTAGCTTGAATCAAATTATTCGATCAAATGTAATCGTCATTTTCATAATTTATTACTAGCGTAATCGAACAATCGTTTATACTGACACCACGTAAGAAATATGATTCTAATTAGTAAAAGTAATTGTCCGTTCATAAGAAACTTACGAGTTTCAAATTTCGATTGTGACATTTCCGATACGACGATGCGAAGACAAAGTGTAGAGAAGATGAAGAAAAAAAAAAAAGAAAAACAAAAACAATCCCTTCCTTTGAAATTTGTAAGAAGACAGAGAAGAGAGAGAGAGAGAGAAGGGAAGGAATTGAGGAGAAAATTTAGAGACCTTGATAGAAAAATTGAAACTTACTTGCACTCTCTTACCTTTCGTAATGAGCATAACAATCGTAAATCAACTGTCAGCACCGAATGTTCGTTAAGAACTGTTTCCTTCACCAACAACGATACATCTTAACGCCTTTCATGGAAAAGCAAACACATCCATTATCACAAATATTCATTATACAAGACGTCTCACTAATTATCTATACGCTGTTATTACAATTATCTCGAGAACGTATACGTCGTTAGATTCGATAACGATGAATTATCTTTTTCCATTTCTTTTTGTCAAATTTTACTTATCAATCGTTTAAGAATTCTTTAATAATCAATACGATATCCAACAAACACTATGGAAAGAAACTTCATTAGTAGAAATGTAATAGAAATTTGATCGTATCCTTTGACAAGGTCTGTCATAGATGAATACAAATTTTTTTCACGAGTTTAACGATTCACACAATTGTACAATTGTACATTAACAAAATTAAAATACAATTACTGAGTACACCTTACTTATACAAAGTTACGATAAAGAGGATGTGTCGAAAGATTTTATCAAGCAATTTAAACGTAGTTTCTTTGTCTAGAACGAATACCATTGGTTATCGTCTACCTCTCACACTTACCTTTCAATCTACCAGTAAAAATAGATATCGTAACAATAAATCAACGCATAAAAGTCGAACTATGCGTGACAGATCGAGTTTTTACTAGAATCGAAGCGTTCGGATTTATACAGGTAAATCATTTGAAATACTTTAAAATATTTTCGAATCGTTAAATTACGCTCAAATCCTCGTCATTTATAAATAATACATAAAATTGTTACTAATAAAAAAATAACGATATGTGACGTATTCAATTATGAAATTATGAGCAATCATATGACCGTCCGCATTCATTAAACCTGTTTGATAAATTATCATAAACATACGTAAAATTGATCGCATTTGCTTCGCGTATTTAAATTAACCTTTTAGATACTACGCGCCACTATAGTGGCTTTCGCGGATATCATTTTTCAGGACGACGCGCCACTTTAGTGGCTTTCGCGGATATCATTTTTTAGGACGACGCGCTACTAATGTGGCTTTCGTGTATGTTATCTCTTTGAACGACGCGCGGTTTCAAACAAAAAACGTAATAATGCGAACGTCTTATCTTACACTACAAAAAGAAATTTCGAGAAAATACGGGGATATGAACAGTAACATTAGCTGCAGTAGATATACCGTGGACTAACCGYTTAGACTAACTGAGAAACATTTTCCATCCYACTGTAAATCTAAAAATTCTAGAAAAAYGTTACGAAATTGTATAGTGTGTTCCAAAAACGATACAAGGCGAAGATCTCGTTATCAATGTAACAATTGTGACGTAGGTTTATGTATTGTACCATGTTTTAAAATCTATCATACTTAATTATATTATTAGTTATTAAAGTGGAATGTTATAGTTAAAGTATGTGTAATATAATTTTCAAAAAATTATGACTTAATCATCAAATACTTTATTTGAATGTTCTCGCGCACAGAACGGAATTGCCCGCCACACTTTGCAGTGTTATATCAATTATACGTTGTTCGCAGCAGACTTGTTCTGCTGTCCAGAGAAATAGCCACACGTAGAGTTCTGCCGTATCTAAAAGGTTAATAAGTATGAAACCTATAACCAGAAAAATGATTAAAATTCGCATTGCTTTTCACATTATATCTTTCATTATCTTTCATCGATTCTTTCTCCTTTCTTATCAGTGTATTTTAAAACATTCGGTTATATAATCATGTTAAAATCATCGAGTCAATTGTACATTGGCATTGTTTTATCAATGCGTGATTACGAAAATCTAATAAAATACTAATAAAATTTGGTACTATCAAGATAAAAGAATCGAATGATAAAAACTATTCAGATAATTAATTATTTAAGCGATCGATCAAATTAACGAGCATGATAAAAAAATAACGAAAGAAAAAAAAATCGTATTAATTACTCAAGTGTTTCGAAGTGTTTCTGTTTAAAAAATTCCAAGTCGAGGAGAGTAAAGCAACAGGAAAGAGAGCTTCTTTATTGGCACATTGACAAAAGAATAATTCTATATTCGAATTTTGACCGTGGCACGCTTCGTAAGACCGTGACTATGATACTTACGAGATATATTCTAAAAGATAATAAAGAGTTTTATTACTGAAGGTTTGCTTATATCACCGATGACAATGTCAACTTAATATTTAAAAAAAAAAAAAAAACAGACAAAATTACGAAGTCGTGTTTTTCTCATTATCTTTTTTATTTCCCAATTTGTTCTTTTTAACTATCGCGAATTTTCGTTACCTGCGCTATGTGGTAAAAGAAAAAGAAAAAAAATATAATTAAAATAACATAGAAACAATAACAACAATATCGCAAATATTATTATCGCGTGAAGTATATTCAATTTCATCCATTAAAAATACAACCTTGAGTGCAATTGCGTCATGATCAATTTAGAAAGTATTTTAAATTCTTATCTTACAGTAGATACAAAGTCCATCGGAAGGAGTAATTTTAAAAGATCGAACGTACATAAGTATAACCCAACACTTTTTTATCATGGCTAATCGTCGACGATCGAAGGAATCAAGATTCGCTGGTCCCACTTGAAAAAAACCGCGAAGATACATGCTCGAACCTAAGAAATAACTTATGATCGATTTCGAGTGAAATTACCGAACGAAAAATAAAATGATGATGATGATGATGAGGATGAAAGAAATTCAAGTAGATATACTGTAGTATGCTTCGGCCAAAAATGAAAACACCATACTAACTCTCTTCGATATCGTTCGAGAGAGAACAAATAAATCAATTTTCTTTTTGCGTTCTTACAATTACATCCGGATATGATTTCTGAGTTTTTTTTGTTGTTATTGTTGTAATTTTCCTTTTTCCTTTGTTTTTTTCTTTCTCTTTTTACCTTTTTTGTTAGAATGAAAACAAGATTGCCATGAGGAATGACTTCGAGTTATTACCGATCGGTCGAAGATAATAAAAATTAACTTTAATGAGATCCTTCTCGAGCGATATTTTACAAATAACTCGAAGTCGTAACTCGTAAGTATTGAAAATAAATAAATAAATGTAGTCCGATACTTTGGATTTTGAGAGGATATGTATGTTCGATTATCGATCAATGTTAAATCTTTTTTTTATTTTCCTTTTTATTTTCGTATATTGCCATATTTCCTTATTCAATTTAAACGCAATATGCACACGACTCTTAAGCCTTTAAATCGTGTTATCAACCGTCGGATAAAATAACAATGACGACAATATAAAGATAAAAAAAAAATTTTCCAAATCTAAAGATTGAAGAAGACTTAATTGAACAACCATTACTTACATATATAAAATGTATAATTTCATCGATAGTTGTGCAACGCGACTGAGGAAACGTTTATCTTTTTTTCCGAAGAAAATCGATAAAACTAAATGGGAAAATAAAATATTCCGGCTTAATAATTTTCCTCGTTGAACGTAAATTATAGAAATTTAATAATTCGTCCAGGTTGCAAAACGAATTCTATATCATATAAATATTTTATTTCCGTGACACGCAAAACGTGACTAGCAAATGAAAATAACACGGACAATTCAGGTGATTTATTATCGAATAAAATAAAAATGTATAAATAAACTAAAACGAAAATAGGAATTTCTAGTTGACATAAACAAAAATTCTACGGCCTTTTAATTAATATAAACGAGAAAAATGACGACGAGTTACGTTTTCAATTAGAGGCATTCAACCAAATCCAACAAAATGCCTCGAGTTTTATTTTTGCATTAAGCGGTTTACCAACCCTTGAATGGTTGAAAAACCGAAAAGGGACTGTTCATGAACTAACGGAACGAGTTTGCCCCTCTCTTTCTTTCTGACGACAATTCTACTTGGAAATTAAAATACGCTATAATCACCACCTCCGCCATCTTTTCAAACGTCCATTATGTTCAGTCAACGCTCGTCCCTCGGCAAAATCACAACGTATCTTTATTGACTCTGTTCGTTTCTTCAAGAATCGCGTGTTTCTTTTCCTTCTTATTGTGTTAAAGAAAATTGTAATAAACCTAATCGAAAATCACACTTAAACTTCACGTTGTTCGATCATATACATATATATATGTATATAAATATATATATATGTATGTGTCGCAACTTCGATCGTACCTCAACTTCTTTATTACATTTTTCTGCCACGTGCTCTTTCTCGTTACTACAATTATTACTTATAATTAATCTTTTTTAAAAATTACACATATATCTCTCAAGAAAGATCAATTATTCTTTTCGACCGATAGGAGTATATTTTGTAAATATTTTGAGAGTGTTAGCAGCACGCGATACTTTAGTGTTTTATTTTAAGTATATGAAGAATGATATAAGTGAAAGATTAATTGAAATAAATTGAATTGGAATAGAGGTGATTTATCTATTTTTAAAGTAAGGTAAATTTTTCTTTCTCTCTTTCTCCCTTTACCTTTTTTTATTTCTAAAAAAAAATGAACAAGTGACTCTATTATCGATGTTAAATTTATTAAATTAACATGTATTCTATGGAACATATGTCATATCTTTGTTATATATTTGTATTACATAATATATGTTATATATCGAAAAATCGTATTATTTAAATATAGATATATTTAAAGATAAACGCTGTCAAAGAAATAAATCATTGCATTGAATTAATTCTCTCATTCGAATAAAACAATAGGTATTATTTATGGAATATCATAATATATAGACCGTGACGCTTGGCATCGTTTCATTCGTTTCTTTCCTATAAAATATTTTAATGAAAATGTAAAATATATTTTTGTATCATAAATGACAAATTGTTCTTCATATTTTATAAAAACTTTATTAAATCGTAATGTTTATCTTACAGAATAGTAACGAACTATTAAAAGAACTAGTTCTCCGAAGGTTTTATTATATCAAGGACAATCAGTTTACTTATTATTAACATATCGATAATAAAAAAACTAACAGCAATAAAGAAGGTCTCAACGAGTCGTAAAACAACATTTATCGGTACCGTGTATTTACGTTGCAAGGCAATTATTTCAATATTAATAAGATACAATATTAATGAGTCGTAACAATGTTTGTGTTACTGTTACGTACGTTTCCAACGATTTTCATACTACTTACGGTAACAAACGACGTGGTCTATGGAAATCCTGTATCTTCGCAGAATGAAAATGGGGGACTTACTTTCCACATTGTTCACACTAATGATATGCACGCCAGGTATTATTTGAAATTATTCTAATTAAAAATTTAAATAATAGAAATTACACAAATTACATTTTAATTATATATTAACGTAAACAGCAATTTAATCTTTAACTCTAATTATTATCGTAGGAATCTGTGTGTGTCAATTAAAATGTCAATTAAAAATAAAATCATACGATTCTCACACTTCTTCAATTAGTTCAATGTACTCACCAAAAAAATCTATAACGTTTTTAGATTCGAAGAAACTTCTAAAATGTCAGCACCAATTTGTCCTAAACAGGATGTCAAAGCAGGTAATTGTTACGGTGGTTTCGCCAGAATAGCAACATTGATTCGCCAAGCTAGAAATTCGTCCATACCAACGTTATTTTTAAACGCTGGTGATACTTATCAAGGTTCTGTTTGGTATAATATTTACAAATGGAAAATCGTAGTTAAATTTCTCAACATTCTCGCGCCAGATGCAATAGTAAGTATCAATGTCGAATTCGTTCCTCCTTATTCCGTTAATTATCTTGAAAGCTAGACATTTCTCTAACTTTGTTATCACGCTTCGCAGAGTCTTGGAAACCACGAGTTCGATGACGGTGTGAATGGTTTGATACCCTTCATCGAGAATGCAAAGTTTCCCGTTCTCGCAACTAATCTTGATCTATCGAAAGAGCCGAAGTTAAAAGCGACGAAATTAGCAAATAGTACGATCTTGTTAATAAACAATACGAAAATCGGTGTGATCGGTTATCTCACGCCAGAGACAACGATCCTATCGAGCACCGAAAATGTGATAATTAATGACGAAATACCAGCAATTCGTGAGGAAGCTAAAAAATTGAAGAAACAGGGTGTCAATATTCTCATTGCTTTGGGTCATTCCGGATTCAACGTTGATAAAAAAATTGCGAAAGAAGTTGAGGACATCGATCTTGTCATCGGTGGGCATACCAATACTTTTCTATATCGTGGCAAACAACTTGACATCGAACACCCAGAAGGTTTTTATCCTACTGAAATTATACAAGACAATGGCAGAAGAGTCTATGTTGTTCAAGCATACGCTTATACCAAATATCTTGGTAACTTTAGCGTTACATTCGATTCAAATGGTGAAATTACTCACATAGAGGGTAATCCGATTCTCGTAGATCATAGCATCGAACAGGTAAGCTTTCAAATGATAACAATGAATAATGTAGTTATATACGATATTTATGTTATTTTTAAAGACAATTCCTAACAGGCACCTGACATTATCGATGAACTGAATATACTCAGGCCTGCAATCGCTAATATAACTTCGATAGAAATTGGAAGGACTCGCGTATTGCTCGACGGTGATAGTAAAACTTGCAGACGGAAAGAATGCAATTTAGGAAATCTCATTACAGATGCTATTGTCAATTACGTAAGATCGTAATAAAAAAATGTTGCTATTATCGCTATTATTTCAAAGATACGAATCAATTATTGCGATTGCAGAATGCCCAGGAATATCTTGTCAAAGGAAAATGGACCGACGCTGCTATTGCTGTTCAGAATAGTGGAAGTATTAGAGCATCTATTACTAGAGACTTAGACGATAAGGTTAATATTTCAGATTACGCTCCATCTATTTTGATTTATTTTACATATTTCTGAACCTTTCCCGTTTTTTTATATAAAAAATATTTAGATCACAATGGGTGATGTACTTGGTGTTCTACCATTTGGCAATACCATATTCAAAGTTTCTATGACAGGAGAACAAATGCTTTCAATGTTAGAATGGAGCGTATATAATCTTCATTACAATTCTTCAGATAATTTATTTGGTGCATTCCTTCAATTTTCTGGCCTTCAGGTTTTATATAATATTTCTCGTCCAGTTAATTCGAAAGTTGTTTCCGTTAAAGTACGATGTGCCGCTTGTAATATTCCAAGTTATAGTGATCTCAATAAAACTGCAACTTACAATGTTCTGATAAATGATTTTATGTATAACGGAGGAGATGGTTACAAGATGTTAAAAGACCTTAAATTTACAGCAATAGGTACGGTTAATTAATTTTTATTTTAAATTTCACAAAAGGTCGTCGTTTTTATTAATCATTATCATGTTTTAGGTGTTACCACAGCAGATATGGTTGGTCAATATTTGAAAAAGTACAGTCCTGTTTACACTGGTGTTAATTGGAGAATTAATTATGTTCACGGAGTATATTCTGACAAAGTTAATAACGAAAGTAAATTATATATCACAGATACAGAATATGTTAATAAAATTAAAAACAAAGATACATCATCTGCCTCGGTAAAGGGATATTCGATAAGACTTATAATTTTGTTAACGATATCTATTGGATTGTTAACGTAATCGTTCCGTTGTAACGGTAACTTTACGTTAAGTTTGGCAGAAGAAGTACGACATTTGACAGTATTTACAACATAATTTAATGACATATAAACGACACAGTTTAATGACATAATTATTAAAGACGAAAAATATGACACGTTGGCGTGTATACGTTACCATAAAAGACCGAAATTGGAAAATGCCAAAATTCACATGTTTGCTTGTCAACACATACCAAATACGTTATATAACAACACATACCAAGACCGAATATTTAAGTTAATTTTTGTATATTAATATTTCGGACATACACAAAGCGACCACGATAACATAAATACAAGTCATTTACGGATAATTTGAATATCCTTTAACATTTATTAATTGATAATATATTTTTAAGGATATATTATTCTAGTAATTACTTTTCCACAAATATTCATTATCTTATTACACGTATTAAGTAACTTACAAATACTTTACAATGTATAATCCGTATTTGTATTAGTACTGGCAGTATGTTTCATTATTGAATTATCTACCTCAGAAAATATAAGAATTCGAGTAGTTTATTTTTGCAATGTATAATTTTTAATGAATATATAATAAAATAATTAGCAATGTAAACTACTTTTCAATAAATTCCATGAGCTATCAGTTACAGGACTATAAAGTTTTGATTATTTTCATTCTTTCACAAAATAATTAATATAAAAATATAAAATACCAAAACACATACAATAATTTATAATGAACTCATTTCTTTTTTTCTTCTATTTTTATTTTAGGAAAATAATGTACGTTGCCAAGCATGCTATAAGCATGTCTTAAAGTTTCCGTAATCTTACTAAATTCTAAAGAAGGATATAAAGAATGTTCATATAATGTTGTTAACATTTTAAATAAAGAATCTCGTATATCTTTTCTATCTTCAATAGTTTTCGCACTTGCAACACCAACAAAAACGATGAGATAATCGAGCATTTCTAAGGTTCTTGCAATGAACGATTTTCTAAGCGGTGGTTTTAACAATTCCTACAAAAAAAAAATTTACGTGAAAAGAAAAAATTGTAAATAGAATATCCCATAACTGGTAGTACAAGCGAACATGAGATGATTCTAAATAAAAAACTAAATTGAAAATGCATTAGTGCACGCTTACTTGACAAATATTCAAACTTATTTTTCTTAAAAGCAAGTCTTATATGAATATATATCTCATTCTGGATTGTTTACTTAGTTTTTCGTGTAGAATCACCCTCTGCTTTGTTGTATCACCAATTATAGGTCCTTTTGTATAATTTATAAGATATAACTGAATTCATAAATAATACATACATTGACAGTAAGTAGTTCAGGACTTGTACGCCAATTTTCTCGGCATGGTAAGCATTGGCAGAAGAAATAATATTGTCCTAGAAGTGCCTCTTGTCTTCTTGATCTTACTGTTACAGCATAATGAAAACCATAATTATCAAAAAGCTAAAAGAACGTAAAGAATGAATTTTATGTAGAATTTTTGTTCACAAAAAGTATAGAATGATATTACTTACGACTCTAGAATAAATAAATACCTGTTCTCCTTTCTTTATAGGATATACAGTATGCAAAACCATGGTTGTGTTTACAGAATATCTAATTACATTAGGCATACAACTGTGATTAAACAAACTGCAAAATGCCAAAGATACCATTCCTCGATTTTTAGAATTATGAACAAGTATTTCCTCTAACTGTAATATAATTCTAATTACAATATGGACAAAAAATAAGTAGAAATAAGTAGAAAACAAATAATTACATCATGAAAGTTACTAGGTATTAATTGTTGATGAGATAATATGAGACCACCAATGAATGTAATATCTTCATCTTTGGCTATTTCGGATAATTTCATTTCTTTTTTTTCTCCAAAAAACGTAGAATGCTTGACTAATAAATATAAAAGAATGCAAGAATTTACACCTCTTCTAAATAAGTCAAAAGATGATCTTTTTTCAACATTTTTTGTAAGACTATATATACTTGTATATTTATCACTGTGATACTTCATATTGGAATCAAATCCTTGTGTTCTAGGATCTTTAAAAAAATAGTTAATTAAAAATCTAAGTAAAAAAAAGAGATAAAACTATTATTTAATAGTTGAAAAGAAATAAGTTATAAATTGTAATTACCAAGCTGTTCGTTCCTTTCCTTAAGATGAAGAAGTTCATTTCTTAAAGATTGTATACTTCCAAATTCTCTAAGTGCTTGTAATACGAGTCTTATACAGAAAGAATTAAACATAGCGTCACCGTTGTCTGAAATCTCATACAGAATAGAAAATACACGACATTCTATTTCATGAAATTGCTCCCAGTGTTCAGTTCGGCATTTTTCTGAACAGTACATCGCAATATAGCAATAATCGCAAGGTATAAGTGCTAAACAACACTCCGTGCAATTTGCACAATGACTATAACAACGTATTGGATCTAAAATATAAGAATAACCTTTCTCTACAGCAATGAGTTCGCCAGGTTTAATATCGCGGGCAGCAACAATATGTCTCCCATATTCACTATTGTAAACAACAGAAACTGCATCTGATGCAGATGGAACTTCTACGTTTGGCGATTCAATTACTGGAATTTTTACTTTGTACTTTTGTTTAATTAGTTTCTTTTTAGTGTCTGTTTTTTGTGCTTGCTTTTGAAAACTTTCTAATATTTTCAGGTATTGATGTTTGTTAGGAGTCTCTTCTGGTAACTGTTGCACCATATTATGCATATTGGTATAATCATTCTTTATAGATTCTCCTAACTCCAACAAACACTCTATTCTTTGCAATTTTATTTGGATTTTTAACTTATCCTCCAAATCGATGGTAACTGCTCTGTCAATATCACTAATGCAATCTTTAAATTCTTTCATATAGAATAAAAGAGCAGCTCTGCTAACATAACTCAGACCAATTTGTTCCGATAAAGGTGCTCCATGAGCAACACTCTTTGTATATAAAATTAATATTTCCTTGAGATTCTTTGGATCGACGGGCTCTTTAAGAAACAAACTGTCTGCCATGTTTTGATACTTTTTCGAGAGAATATTTTCTTTTGTTAGTAATGGAACTTTAGGAGTTATATCGAACTGTACCATTACTTCGAGAACTTTTTTTATGCGATCATGATCATTGTCCTTTTTATTAAAATCTTTCATAACTTCTGAAACCTTATCCTCATCCTCAATACGCCTAGTTAATAATGAATGAACAGCAAGCATATCGGATATTTAAATAAGACGTAAGAAACAAATCTAAAAAAAAACTGTAATGCGAAAAATAATAAGTTTCAATTGAACTATTGCATTTTATTATAAATATAAATTAATATAGACAGATTTAAATAGTAAAGATATTTTATATCGATCTGTGATCGATTAATCAGAAAATCGATCTTAGTAATTCAAAACTCGACTGGTTTATTTTATTCTTTGGTTATATAACAGGTTATAAATAAAATCTTGTTTTATAGGACGAAATTTTAACACAACACATCCACTATGATGTAAAATGTGAACACCCGACAATGTCAATATATAGGTCACTATAATCTCAACAGATGGCACTGACTGTTTTGTTTACTGGTTATGCTGGGATAGGACGTTAAGTAATTGATTCAAATGAATTAATTGATAATATACATTTAACGTTTATTAAATTTAATTTAAACATATTAAATATGTATTTTTAATTAATCCACTTAAAAAAACAGATTGATTTTCAAACAATCTATCAATTGATCTTCGATTTGTTGATATTTGATTCGAATCAATCTAGATATCGATTTTTTTCGGAAAGAATCGCCCCCCCCCCCTATTCTATATATTATTGGATTAATCTAACTAAAACAATTTCTAAAACATTTTACATTCTAGTGAGAGACATTTTAAACGTAACTTAAAACCTTCTTGTGTTTCAACTGTTAATACTTTGACTACTACGTTGATCATATGTGACACGTTTTCTCCTGTGACGCCATGGTGGTCATTTGCAACCAGCGCGTTTGAACATTTACAATTATGAAAGTTGAATGAAAATTTACAGTTAGTGCATTTTGAACATTACCGCTAATTAGAATATACTTTAAAATAAAAAATGACCCATTGAACAATTACAAATTTTTATTGGAACATCGAAAATAAAAGATTTATTTCTATGAAATCTTGAATAATTAAAATACTACCGTGGCGTCCTGAGCGAAACATGTAAATTCGGTATGGCAGTCAAAACGTTAAATAGTTTTTTTTTGGCCATTGTATTAAAAATAGAAAATCAAAGTCAGCATCTTAATAAATGTTATTATTAGAACGAGTACAAAGTCCGTTCGCATCTTTTTATAAGAATACTAAATTTTCATAATATGAAACGACAAAAACAATTAATAACAGCCAAATTTGAACTCTATAAAAAATATTTTTGATTAACCATTTATATATCGTGAACAGCAAATAATCCCTAACACAAATGGACTTTTTACTCAATTTAGTCATCTCTACAACTTCATAAATAGTTCCGAAACACAGTTTTAGAATAAACTGCATTTTAGAATAAATTACGTTTTAGGATTTATATTTTTGATTATTCACACTTACCCGATTTTCACAAAGAGATGAAGAAAGGAGAAACCGACTAAAGTGTTAGGCCAATGTTAGCTTTAACAACGAAATAACGAGTGCCATTTTTGTTAGATTTGAATATTCAAACAAATGTCGGACGTACGAAAATTAAACGAAAATATTATACTCTCTCACACGCATCCAATCTCCAATATTATGTCTAGTAATTTTATTTTAGACATCAGATTTATTTTCGGAATATAGCTAATTGTAATTTAACATTCTAGCACCGATGAAATTTGGTCTTGGCGCTGTTGTACCACTTTGGACCACTTGCCGCCATTTTTAAATTACACCAACGTAGTACTGTGAAATTTCAAAAATTAATAGAAAAATGAAATGAATTTAAGTTTTGTATATGAGCTGTTTATTTTGAATAGTATCAAAGATCATTTTGTCTTTAAATTGCAATATTTAAGGGTTCATATATTAGCCTGTTTATAAAATAGTTTGATTTTTACGAATAAACTATTCTGTAACTTTTTCTCTAATCTTTATTTCTTGAATGAGACCTCGTTTGTCAAAATCGTTTAAGAATTATATCTGGTATTGTCCATGCCACCAACAATGTTTTCAATATTTTACACAGCCTTAAAGAAAATTTATGTATAATAATCAAACATATTTAAATAAGTAATAGTTATAACTAGACCCTTTTAAGTTAAAATTTCAAGATATTCATCATTTATTTTTCATCGCTTCAACATTAAACTTCTATATACCTTTACATCAATGAAAAAAATATGTTTCTTTAGAACTAATATTTTAGTAACATGTGTTAGACGTGTTATTAAAAGATAAATAAAAGTGTCAATATATTAATAATTATTATTATATAAAGATTGTATTATAATCGAAATATACTTAAATACATTAAAATAAACATATTTCGTAATTCCGGCAGTATATTGAAATACAATACCATAATTGCATACGAAATATAATATAATAAAAGATAACAATACAAAACATTTTTTATCTAACGAAATGTATCTTTTATATATCTAATGGCACTGATATGCAACTTATATATAAATAACCAGTAAAATAAATAAAAAAACATTAAGATATTGTCAATATTATGCAGAATGCTAAGTGTATATACTTATGTGTATATATTATTCTCAATATTGTAATGAAATTTCTAATTCTAATAATAATAAACGATTCTTTTAATGAAATTAAAATTAAATATTAAAAACAACATTGGTGATTTATTTAAATTAAATTTTGAATACTACAATATAAATAATTAAAACAGTCCATATACCTACATATATATATATATATATCTTGCCTAAATATTTATTATACGACACTAATTCTATTTACAGATTTGAATAATACCATTTAAAAAGTCGGATGTATTAATTTGCAATTAAATTCAAACGTACTTTATAAAAGTGTTTTACAAGAAAACAAAATTATTATTACATATATATATATATCTGTTTGTTATTGCTGCGATGAAAAGTATTTTAATTTTGTTATCGAATAGCATATAGTAATTAGCTTTCATTTGTGTTTTATAATAATCACTTACATATACATATTTATATATATATATATATATAATGAAACATTTATTCGTCCTATCAACGATATAAATTAAATTTTAGTTTCATTAACTATCAATCAAAAAAATCTAATAAATATGCCAAATATCTAGTTATAAATCTTTGTCACGTTATAGTAAAAAATATTTTTTTGTCCAAAATAGACATATCATATAGAGATGTAATTTTAATCGACACAATCGTATCAATTTCTAAAAATTTTTTCTATTAATTAATAAATATTCTTATTAAAGCAACAATTCTTAAACGTAATTGCACATTTTTTTAGGCTTATTGTTGCACAAAAAAATACCTTGTTACAATCGAATGTGGTTGTTGTTTCCTGAGGCTGCGCCTCTCACTTGTCGTCTACTCCTGATCAAACAAATGCAACAATTTTTTGTTACTTTAATATCATAACAAAACAGCACTTTGGTTCTACTTTTTATTTATTTTAATATAGTCAATTATTTAATTTCTACAATCCAACTTACCGCATAAATATACACGAGTGACGTTATAAAATAAGACACGTTTTATATGATGTTAACAGCATATATTTATGCAGCCGTCAGATATTAATTTTTCTTTACACGAATATGACAAAATAAAAATCAATTTTTGTTTCATTTCAAATAAAATTCATGCAAATGATGTATTGTAACTGCTAAACAAATCTTACTTGCACTACGTGTTGACAATGATTTAGTATCTAATTAGTTATTTGAGCCATATATATTTACATACATCTTTATATTATTTGCAATTAATAGTTCGAGTTATTTATTAAAATAGAATAAAGTAGCACAACAAAAGGATTACTTTCGAATTAGTGGCTCAACTCTTACTTATAACAAATTTTATATTAATGTACAGTAAATTATAAATTACTACAAAAAATACACTGTAGAACTTATAAAGTAAATAATATAAAATTAAATTTCATAATAGAAATAAAATCTTTTTATCAACATCACATTACAATAAATACATGTGATATTTTGGAGTAAATATTTTAAGATGTTATCCACATATATAAACAAAAAATAAGCATACGACAAGCATTTAATGCGTGTAATGAAGCATACGTCTTGTGAAAGAAAAATTAATGTTATGTACATATATTTGTAAAAATATTTTCACACGTATTAATGTTTTATAATGACAAATAATATATGTATATATATACAGAATGTCTAAGGTTTTTCTATATAGATTCATATTTATATAATATTTTTTCATATTTTTGTGCATAGAATATGCTGACACCACCATTTCGAAATGTGAAAATCTCAGACATCTTGTATATAATGTGTAAGATATAAAAAGAAAATTTAGTATGACAAAATGTGCTTTATCAAACATCCTAAATTTTAAAAATGATTTATACCCTTTCACAAAGAAAAATTTTATAATGTTATATATAATATATCATTTTAAATAATTTCCTGATTTTTATTAATATTCAATTATTCAGATAGTAAATAAATACAATGATATAAGCTTTTAAATTCTCAGATTACGGAGTCATCTTTATGTTTTTTACAGCAGAGATATAAAAAAAAGGAAAATAAATGAATATTTATCTATGAAATTTATAGAAAGTATCATTTAATAATTTAAAAATTAATAAAAATACAAAAAATAAAATTTATTTGAAAAATTATTAAGGATTCTTATATAAAAACATATAGTCTTACAATTTATGTTCAAAATACTAAAATAAAAATCTATGCGACTGAGACATAGTATCATTTAATCTCTTTCATATCAAAGAAAGAAATGAAAAAGCTATACGACTAAAATAATATGAAATTAAAAATTCGATATGAATTATTTCATAAAAAGCGATAGAAAGTGTATACACAACCAGTGAATTAACTTAACAATAAGTACACTTTATTTCATGTTGCTAGAGTATTATGTACCTTTCTGATTGATTAGTTTGACAAAATTATTCAATTTGAATATATTACATGTTATATATAAAACAATTTTGCAGGTACATAATATTTACTTTTCCAGGTTATGCAACAACAGCACAAATAAAGAACAGCACAATTCCATGTGAAAGTTTGACAGAAATGTTACCTGTAGAGATCACGTACAGCTTGGTCCTCTCGAGACGCATTTCTGCATGTATTCAATTTGTTTTCCAAAGCCTGCCATAAACAAATTTTTGATTATCAGTGAAATATTTCATAAATATTCTATAAGAGTTAATATCAAAGTAACTAAAAATAAAATATAATACATAATTTTAATCCTGCATAGTAATTATTTTTTTTTTAATGAAATAATTAATTTTCTTTTTATGAGATCTTTTAAATAAAAAAAAATAATAATATTAAATAAGAACAAACACAATGCGTTAATATAGCATAGTTTTTTTTATATTAATGAATTAGTTCTCTCTAGATTTGAAAAAGAATTAAATTCGGATACAATTTAACTGAAAGAAATGAAAAATATTATCAAAAAGTAATCCTAATGTAATAAAACGTGCAATACATCAATCTTAATTCTCAAAGCCTTGTAACAAAACATGCACGAGCATTTTATTATTTAGCATATAAATAGAAAGATATTGAAATACGAATGAAATACTAAGTATTATAAAAAAAAAATAATAATAATAATAGATATTTAAATATCTACCATCAGTAATGTAAATAAGCATAGAGTGAAAGCATTGGAGAACGAAAAAAAATATAAAGAAGAAAAACGAATAAAGACCTGTATTAGTAGTTGGAAAATAATTAAATGACGAAATCACGAAGATTGTCTGCATTTGGTTGGTCTAGGTTGTTGTCTAATACACGGTGCAGGTGTACAAACTTGAACCAATGGTGCATTATTTGGCGGAATAGTATTTGATTTTTTTCCATTTGGACATGTACATTTCACCCTCCTACAGTCCATGCAGACCCATCTGTCAAGCTACCAAAACACCAGCTACTAATAATAACTACATTCTTATAAAAAAGAAAAGATACTAGTATCATCAATTAAATAAAATAACATAGTTTTATGGAATGTTTGAAAAATAAAAAATATATATATATATATATAAATAAAAGTATACTAAATGCTCTTTCCCAATAAAATCTAATTTATATACAAGATATGATATAAACAAATACACGAAATTTACAAAATTACACGGAAATACAGGCCATGCTTTAAGCTTTAATAACAGCACTCATTTTTTTCTGTTACAAACAACTATTGCATACTAGTAACTAAATGATTGTACTCACCCCAACTTTTCGCATCAGGTCTCCAATCATATTCATTGCTAATATTCTGGTACATGGTGCCAATGGCGGATTTATGTTATTATTGTTGTTGTTGCCAATTACACCTCCAACTACTCCATTTCCAACTAATAGTAAATAAGAAAAAATATATATTACTTTAGAAATAAAACCTGAGCGGCAAATATTATATTAAATACAATCTAACATTCAAATAAACAGATCGAAAGCATGCATGAACTTGAAAAACTGGAAATACAAGCTTAAAAATAAATTTTTATTTAATATTTAGCAAAATTATATTTACAATTTAATATAATGTCAAATATTAATTTACTTATAATAATTTACAATTTAAATAATGCAAGGTTTGATAATTCATGTTATTGAATGAATAATAAAGAAAAAATAGAAGTAGTCAATTCATGTTTCTAATAAATTACTTTGAAGTAATAACTAATTAAGAACATTAATTACTAATTATTCTGTAAAAACCTAAAGTTTGTTTTATAGATTTGAGGAAAGTTTTTTCTTACTTCCAAAAAAAAGTATACGTCTAGATTTACGAAAAGCGCTATGAATCTTACTTTTCAATGATGGAGCTGTATTATTTGAAGGTATAGATTGTGAAACTAATGGACTGGAAGGTGGTGTATGCGTTTCTAGTTCGACTTGTAGTTTATTACTATCTACAAGATTACGAACTCTATCCGCTGTCTTATCGTTATCTGGTTGATGTCGCTCTTGTACTTGAATCTCTTGTTTCAAATCTATAAAATAATAATTAATTGAGAATATAGAGTATTAATTATGAAAAAGAAAGAAAAATAATGTACATATATAACTGTCATCAATCAAACCTCTAATTTCATCCATTAATCTTTGTACTATGACCTTTAAGCCCTCCTTTTCATCAAGTTCCGATTCAAGTAGAGCATTCTTTTCTATTGCCAAGTTAAATTTAGCTTCTATCTCTTCTTCCGTTACTCTATTTACCCTGTAATATATAATGAATCGTTAAAAATATATATTGGCAGTAGTATATTATCATATAGTATAGTTTTCAACAGTGTTTTATACTATAAGCAAAAGAAAAAAGATATCTGAACCTATACATGGAGTTCCCAAATTCAAATGTACTCATATGTGTGTGTGTGTGTATCCGATGATGAGAAATAATATTCTATCTTTATCTAATATTTATAAAATTTATATTGTTTATATTACTTTTCTTATAAGACTCATTATATACCTGTGCGCTCGTTCTAAATCATCATTTTTCTGTTCTATTTCTCTGATGTATTTCATCAATTGCTCCTGTTGCAATTGCAAATCTTGCGCTTGTGATTGAAACATAACACAATCTGAAGTTTGCTGATCTAATCTTGTTCTTAATTGCTCTACCTCTGTTGCAAGTCGCGAATTCCTCTGCCTTAATTCTCTGTTAGCTTTTTCTGCTTGTTCTAAAGACGTTTCTAATTCTTTCTCTAACATTTGAGAATTTTCTTGAAACTCTTCCAATTCTCTTTCGACATCTTCTTTTCTGCGTATTAATAAATTATTAATAACCATACTTATAATAAGTATATTCCATGTTACAGGAAAGTTTTTCAAATTATATATCGATCATACCATAATCAAAAATTAGGCTTCACAATGACAGTCAATGCATAATCTATATTTAGTTTTTATAATACAGTTTCTTATAACATGGATCATTTGTATAGTAATCTACTGCAGATAATTTTACAGTAATCTACTGTACTCTGATTATAATATAAGTTATGCATATATTTTCTGATTATCTATATTGTTTTTCTATAAGAAAATGTTTTACCTTTGATGCATCTGATGGGCAAGATCCATCCAATATTGAATTTCATCATCTTTAGACAAAAATTGAGGAGGATCAGTTTCCATCATCTTGAGAGTCAATAGAAAAAACCCCAGATATTACTTTTCAAATATATACTAGTTCTTTAATAGTCTTGTTGAGAGGAAGTTATCATTCTGAGAAACATAGTCAAATACACATATATATAAGTTAAAATACATTCAATTAAAAAAAAAGGAGTAATCATATTAAAAATAAATATATGTAGAAACTTCTGTAAACAATAAATTCTGTACACATCTTGTATATACTCGCACTGAACAGTTTCATCGATAAATTGTACAAATAGAACGCATTTGTAAATAATAGTATTGAAGTTAATCGACATTGCATTTCAATTTGTAATAAAAAGGATTTCAAGAGAAAGTACGATAATGGTAATAAAAATAAATAATAAAAATGTTAGTTATGTTCGAAATAAATTGTTGCTTGATGACGCTTTACTCATTAAATTCTTAGTATGCAAAATGTAATCATACATATGTATGTACATATGACATAAATTTCATTACCGTGCAATAAATGAATCACTGCTAAATACCGCAACGCATAAAAAACTGGTACAGTAGCGTATATCGTTGAAAAACTCTGAATCGTTCTACTCTTTTAATTATGCGCAAAATGTAGAGGTTAGCTCGACAAGATCGTCGAGCGAACCCTTGCACAAGAAACCACGATGTAACATTTGATAAAATTGATCGAATATTAATCGCAGAACGATATGTTTACGAGTCGCAAAATGGCAGATACTTAAAGCCACATACAAAACTAACGATCAAGCAACAGCAAACCACCTAACGGCCATAAAATACCTAATGCTAGACTACCGGCCATTAATTCGGTGCATTAGACCTGTGACTCCTATTCTAATCCGTTTCTAAATTTTACTAAACCTCTGAAAGTTAGTAACATTTATGAAAATTTTAAATATGAAATAATATCTTGTTAATTAAATAATGAATTCAATAAAATATGAAAAATATTTATAAACATAAATATTAATTTATATAATAATTAAAAAAATTTAAAGATCAAGCGTGTACATGGAAATCAGTAAATGGAGTAGGAATTTATGTTTACTCTCATGGGGATTCCGATCGCCAAACTCTGCCGCTTGGTGGCAGCATTTTACTAAGATCATTTAGCGCTAAATTTTAAATAGTATTTATAGAAAATTAGAAATAAAACTGATTTACATACATAATTCTCTTCAGAATAAATTATTTATAAAATTAAAAATTAAACAACACCGAGTTAATTGAATTCATCTTTGTTCTCTCAACTGTATTATTGTCATCTTTATCATGTTCAATATCAAAATTTTTGCTTTAAACGATCTTAGTACAATGCTGTCCTCTGGGCTAAACTTGACAAAAATGGTTCCTAATTATTCTTAGGGTCTCCAGATTATTATGGTATAAAAAATAGGTATACATGAAATCGAAGTTAGGTAACAGTCGTTACATAGGTACTCACCAAATTTTGCGAAGTGGAAATGTAACAAGTTTTCGCGCGTAAAATATTGGACTTATGAATTATTGTGTTTAATGATATAATTAATAGAACTTTTAATTAACACAAAATTTAAATATGAATGTAGTGCAAGATCTCACGAGACGTTTGGAGGGTTTTGGTAATTCAAAAAAAATTATATCTACATTATTATAAAAAATTCAAATTAATATACTATATTTTATATGAAAGGTTATATCTTTCATATTTGTGCATGTATTATATTATCTTGTCATGCAAGAATTCTTATGCGTACTTTGAACATACCATTTCATTTGAAAATAATACATATTTATTATTCTTTTAAATTCTAATAATAAAGAGTTTATAATTTCTTTTGTAGCATTTGTAGGCGATTATGACATAGCACTGTATCGTTTAAAATGCCTTCGTAATAATTTATACCGTGGAATATCTCCGAATATAAATGCACATCATTATGATTCAGTACCACCGGTTTTTGCTTGCCGTTTTTGTAAAAAGAAAGGATACGAGCAGATACTTGCCTTAGCAAACGAAGATGGAAAAATTGCTTTACAAGATATAAATATTAGTGAAAGGCGTGATACACCATTAGAAGGAGTTCAAGTATTGTACCATTCTTTAATGACGTTTATACAGAGTGTCCTTTAACTAATAGCAAGCAAGGAATATTTTAAACTTAGTTTTTCATGTAGAATCATCTCTTGCTCGTTTGTATTATCTGTTATAGGACACCCTGTATACTTTATTTCTTCATTTTATTATGTATACATAAAAAAAAATTATATGAAAAACAGTATATGGTAATTATACAATATAATGTTAATCATATGCTCCTTCCAGGCACATGGTAATGCGATTTTTGATGTTGCATGGATGCCTAATGATTTAAAATTAGTAACAGCATCAGGAGATCACAGTGCAATATTATGGGATGTATCTCAATCTGAAATAAGAAAAATCGATTTCTTTCAGGCTCATTTGCGTAGTGTTAAGACTGCAGTATTTCGCCCAGAAGATAAAGGTATAAGAAATATTAATTGTGTATTAATGCATGTATTTTATAGATGTTCTACATTGAATTGTATTTTTTTTTTTGTAATTCTTTATACCAATTATATTGATATTAAATAGAATTTATATATTTCAGCCATTTTTGCCACAGGTGCTCGTGATGGAATTATAATGATTTGGGACATAAGAGCAAGTCATAGTGGTCAACATAAAGCAGATAATTGTATACTTAATGCACATAGTAGCGTACCCACTAGTAATAGGCATCGTAAAAATCTCAATCATCTATCTTGTACGCAAAGTATTACCAGTCTTGGCTTTCAAGATGATAATTCATTAATATCGTGCGCTGCCGGTGATGGGTAAATAACTTAGAAATAATCGAGTTCCAAATAAGAAATAGCATCGAAAATAAAATTTAATCTTATATTAATATATTTTTAATTATAATAGGGTAATCAAAGTTTGGGATTTAAGAAAAAACTATACCATTTACAAAAAAGATGCAATGCCTAAACATTCAATGTATTATGCAGGAAATAGCCTAAAAAATGGATTTTCCTCATTGTTGATATGTCCAGCCAGAATTAAATTATATGCCAGTTGTATGGATAACGTTATATATACATATAATATAACTTCTTATGATGAGTACCCAAGTAATCTAAAATAATATTTAACTTTCATGTGAAATGTCGGTTTTAGAATACTTCATATAATTTTGTTTTTTACTACAGTTGCACAATTTTATGGACATCAAAATAGTACATATTATGTTAAAACTTCTTTAAGTCCTGATGGAAAATACCTTATTAGTGGTTCTAGTGATGAAATTGCTTATATTTGGCATACTAAGCGGTCTGGCGAGCCTATAGTTAAACTTAGTGGTCATACAGAAGAAGTTACTTGCCTTGCATGGTGCGCTGTTGGAGAAACCAAGGTATTTTAATGGTTAAAGTAAATAATAGAAAAATAACACTTTGTCTTACATAAAATATTACATTTTAATTTAATAATTCTATAGATAGTAACTTGTTCGGATGATTCGTGCCATATGGTATGGAGAATTATAGCTGACCATATAACAGAAAATGAAGAATCAGAAATAATAGGTAGAGCAGAGCCTGTTTCCAGTGCAATCTCCTTAGGAAATTTGAAAACTGAGACAACACCGACTACTCACGAGCGGTATACCTTACTACAAGATTATACACCTGAATCCTCGACATCAAGTGAGTATATATATATAGCATATATAGTATACATAAAATATTTATTATAATAGATAGATATAATAAAATATTTTATTCAACAGATAGTACGCCAGGGTCTAACGAATTAAATGATATGCATTTGGGGCATTTACATAGAAAAAGTAATAGCGGTAGTTTTAAAAGAACTTATACACAAATGACACTTAAAGGATCGTATTCGGACGGAAAATTGAAAACTAGTTTATCTCCTATTCACGAAGATTCAGAAACTAGAATAAAACGTGCACACGTAGAAAATCGTGGTGCTAGAAGGCTTTTTAGCCAAAGTACTGACAAAACTACTATTAGCGATAAGGGTTACAACTTCGATAAACCAAGTACAAGTTCATATGTACCAAAACTTCAAACTACCATTTCAGAAAATAACGTCTCAGAAAGTTCCAGTTCATCAATTCCATTTTTACCTATATCAAATCTGCCAAATTTTGTGATAGATGGAACAGCACCTCACCTACTTCAAATGTCTCCTGAAAAGTTCAAAGAAAGTGTCGATTGGTTAACAAAAATACGAGAGAAATTTAAAGAGCAAAAAAGTAAATCATCCGCGAATAAACTGTCTAGTTCTAAAGTGATTACTCCCGCACATAGAAGTAGTAGATCTAGATCAATGGAACCAAAAGGATGCAAAACTTCTTTGTCTCCCACTCCATCTTTACTCCATTTCTTTAAAGCTTATAATAAAGAATGTGATAAAAGTACTAGTCCTGGAAACTCAAATACTCCTTCTTAGTTATCTATGCAATGAACGTGATAATGCAATGAAACATCAAAGGTTTAATATCATTATCTAACAAATATCTTTACAATAGGATCGAAAGTATTGTTTTTAATACTGTACCTTATAAAACAGTATTCACCTACAATTTATAGTATAAATAGATAAGTAATTTTAAGGTACTTGCCGTTTTTATCGATAATTATAAGACTATTTTTTGATAATAATTCATTATTGTATATGAAAAGATAACGCTATAAATGAATTATTTTTTATACATAAATAATCAATATTTTTAGAAAATATTTATTATGGAGACCGAAGAAATGTGATGTGCCTTATAGGAGATAAAAAAGAAATATTTAAATATAATTTTTACTTGCAGTATTATCTACTTAATGTATTAACATCTTTCTCATTAGAACAAAATATTTTTATACAATTTGGAAGTAATTTCATTCGAACTGCCATTAAATCGAATTCCTCGTTATCGATATAAAATACTCGTTCATCAATCTGTAAAAAAGTATACGTTATGAATAAGATGTTTTTATAATACATTGAAAGTACAACAAAACTGAAATTAGAAATCATAAATTTTAGTAAAAACAAAACAAAACTATTTACCTTTTCAGGGTACAATTCAATGTCTTTTGCTTCAAACGAGGAATTTATTAAGGTTCTATTTCCATTTATTCTTTTCCAACCTTCGCTAACGAATGACATATAATCTACATCTTTCGGACCTACAAATGTACATCATATTAAATAATACTATATAATAATTTTGTTACCATGTTAAGTGCCAAACTTATTTTCCTTAGCTTTCAATCAATTTAGGCCAAAATGATCTGTCAGCCATAAAAAAATATAAAAATGTTGGCTATTGGAAACTGACCAATTGCCTGGATGGACAGTCTAACTGCTAGTTCATAGGGATCAGCATATAGCATTTAACATGTTAAATAATTTATTTACTATTGTTTTATATTACCTAATAGAACTTTTAACGAAGAATGGTTTTGATGTTCAGCATCATCTAGAGATGAGGTTTTTATATACAAGTCAGTTGTTGAAATAGGAACTTCATATGAAACGTTACAATTTTCATTCGTAATTTTACTATAGTCGATTACCTTTCCTGAAATAAATTAAAAAATATGTATATACAGATCCAATATGCTTAGTGTAAAGAACACATTACGATAATTAATTTTCTCTTATATACTATTGTTAATTTTTATCCTGATAAATTGTGATAAGTGTATTACTGGGATTCGTAGGAACGTTTATTTGAATTTAGCATTGATCGAGTTATGTTTACCTGACGCTAATATTGTTTTCCTAGGCAAAAATGCATGCCACCACCTTTTATTTGTATGTAAAGATTGATCAATATTTGTATTTGCATAGCATTGAGAACAACCCGCACAAGGTTTAGTATATTTCAATAACCCGTTACAATTCCAGTTTAAGTTATTTTTGTAACCATTAAATATGTAAGTTGCATATCTATAATAAGATTTTAAAGTTAATGTAAATCAATGGAAACAAAAAATATTACTTTAAAGTGTGAATCATACTTTCTTAAATTTTTTCCAAGCCAATATTTATTTCTTCGTGCATATGCATCTTGCCAGGCACCCCATTCTATTGTTCCAGCTGCATAGACCGGTTTTAATTCATTTTCAGAATCTTCCTTGAATATCGATATAATAGAAATGAATAAATTTTATAAATGTAAATTGTGTGAATATGAGAGTGAGTGATAAAGATAAAATTTCAATAGTTATTAGGATATCATAATCTGTGTTCAATTTTTAGCTGCAAAATTGAATAAATCTATTCTCTTATAACTTACTTTAAGCGGATAAACTTCAATAATATCTATGAACTTTTGGTTGCCTTTTATAACAGCCATTGTAGCTTCTGTCATCTCACGTATTTCAAGTAAATTATTAAAGCGCAAAGAATTTAAAGCATGGGAAACAGTATTTGTTTCTCCCAGTGGTAAGACACCGATTGGGCATTGTTTCACAGAATGAAAATTATTTTTGTATCTTCTCATCAAACCGGTTATAACATCAGATAAAGTACCGTCTCCTCCTGCCACAATTATAGCATCGGTTAGAATGTCTAAATTTTCTACTATACTACGGGTATGACTTGTTGATTCAGTTTGTACAACTGTTACTGCAATTCCAGCTAAATGTAACAATGGCTCGCAATAATTCTCGAATAACTTTTTTGCTTTCCTGAAAATTAATAAATCAATGTATTAGAAATGACTTTTTAGGATGCAGTAGTAGTTTTATGTTCTCAACTTAAACCTGTTTTTAGCAGCAGGATTTAAAATAACTGTGACATGGCGAGGTTTTATGGTTGTGGGACAAGGTTCGTTCCCATATTTGACTACATCCTCACAATATTGTCTCATCAACATTTGAGTGCTAAAAATACAACCATTAAAAAATCATTCATTAAAATATAATTATTATATTATGAAACATTATTGAATGATTTAAATTGCTTATAATTATCAAAATATCATACTCGTATTTCTCTTTACTGTATGAAACTCCATATGATAAAACAGCAGCCCCAAATGCAGATTTTTTCCAATTATTTCTTATCGTTTTGAAAAATTTCAGTACTCTGGCCATTTTTGATTCTATGTATTAAGAAGAAAAAAGATTTCATATTATTAATAAATATAAATGTAATACACATTCATTTTCTTTATATGGATATAATGATAAATTAATTATACAACATTTTAGTGTAAATTTAATGTACTTACATGTATATTTGTCACAAAATTGTATACATTTAAAGGTAGATGGATTGAGGTTAACTTTTTACATTACGAATCGATATTTAATATTTTTTATATGTTACAATAAATTTTATTAACAATAATCAAGTATCATTGATATACGAACATTTTTCTATTCATTATATAATTAATATATATGAACTGATTTATATAAAATATATAAAATAACGTGTATGACTGACCGTAGTTTTACTTAAAGAACGCATACATAGAGACATATACTATATATATAAAGTATTAGCGTTAATATAAAAGTGAAAATTACGAAAAGATGACATTAAATTTAGATTAAATTAAATTTCAGACTAAAAAGATTGACAATAATTTATAAAGATAAATATCGCATAATAAATATATTCAATAAAATAAATATTAAAATAATTAATCAATTTCGCGCTTAATCGTTGTTTAAAAGATTGCAGCGAGCGTAGCGGCATATGGCAGAATTATATCATTGGAGCATTTCCAGCAAGTACTTTCAAAAGCTTGTAATTCATGTAGTATTCAGAAGAGGTCAGTTCAAGCGTTGAGCTCGGTCATACAATACGAAGCTGATCAAAAACGTACAGAGTTTCCAGGAGGGCGGTCGTGCCACGATCAAAGAGAAAGAGAGAGAGAACCTTTCTTCCCCCACGGTTTAACACATACAAATTTCTTGATTTGTACGACGGTATACTGGATTTCAACGCGCGTCACGAGAGAAACGTTATTCGTAATAGAATAATGTCGCGTCGTGTGATTTGACAGTGAAGGAAACAATCGAATGGGAAAAGTGCCTCGACATTTAGTGGTTCGTAATTTAAGATCTTCAGTTCTAAACAAGTATACTCCTTTTCGAATACCTCACATCTCTCCGTTAGATTTCGTTTCTTTTTTTTTTCTATCATCTCGGATTAACGACAACGACAAAGTATTTTTCAATCTTAAATCATCGACGAACAAGAATGAGAGAGATTTTTTATCGTTCCTGAAAAAAAAAGGGATAAAAAGTCTATCGTCGAAAACAGTATTCGAGACATTGATCGACAAGCGCGGTATAAACTCTTACAGGCGGTATTGGCCGGTATAGTTGATATATGTATAATATATACACACATATATATGTATTATAGGCGATTATGTTTAAAACTCGAATGAAACAGGGCATCGAAATTTATTTCCTTAAATTTCAAAATCTGATTTTTTTTTTGTTTCTAATTACATAAAATTATTCCTAATTCTTTCAGTAGGATCATTCGCGAATTCGGTTTCGCATCGAACGGAGCACCGACATTTTTGTTCTAAAATCTTATTTTTTATAACTATACAATTGATTTCTAGTTATCTTAGTAGGATCATCGTTTTAACGATCGCGTCAAAAAAAATCGAAGGAAAAGTTAATTTATTAAAAAACTTTACATGACGCGTTTCATTCCGTATAGTAAAAAAATATATAAGATTAATTATTTACAAAAGAAACGAAACATTTATACAAAAGTAAAACAACTATTTGATTAAAAATAATCGTAGAGTTACAGTTTTCTCTTTCGCGTCCCTGTCACATAACCGGTAACATCAGTGGAATTCTCTAAAGAAATCAAAAAACAACTTACCGCTCGACTAGTTTAGTTCGGGTCAGTTTTTTAACCGAGTCCTACATCATACTTATCTTTTTTTACCTTTTCCTCTCCGAGTAAGAAGGTGACCTTCAGCTGGAATGAGATACATCGAAAAGGGTAGAGAAATAAAATAATACGCGCATATATACATATATATATATATATATATATATATATGTACACACGTTTATTCATCATTAATTCGAATAGATAAATTAATTGGACGGACAAGATTCACGGTTAAGTTCGTAGAGAGCACTTGTATGAATATAAAATAGTGCAGTGATAATAGAGAGAAATTTTATTACATTTTTTGCGCACATATTAAAAATCTTTCAATCTCTTTTCATACGTCATGAACAACGAGTAGTTGTTGTCGGGTATTGTCGAGTACGTCTAACGTAAAATCGGATGCATTTGACGGTTAAAATGGATTCGACGTGCATTTATAAAGAGAAAGAGAGAGAGAGAAAGAGAGAGAGAGAGAGAGAGAGAGAGAGATAGGAAAGGGGTGCGCCTTGTTCTCTTTATGTGCCATGTTCTGTTGAGAGAAGAGAAGAGAAGAGAAGAAAAGAGACGAGAAGAGGGTAGAAGGGGTAAGAGGAAGGTAGGAGGAGGGTGTTGCGGGAGGGCAAATACGAGAGTGAAGCCATCGTCGTCGTCGTCGTCGTCGTCGTCGTCGTCGGTCCATCGCTCCAGGGCGTAGCATCAAAGGCAAACGATTAACGGCGTGAGCGTTTACTAATTGCCGTCTCTTGAAAAAATCTTCTACCACCCTCTCGGTCCTCTAAAGTTGGGGTGGTTCGGTGTCCACGGATGTGCGAATTCCACGTGCCACGTCATATTAGGACCTCTTTGATCGGAGGAAGCACGTTAAAGTAGAGTAGTTCGTCACCCTTTGGTAACTTTAGAAGAAGAAGGATCTTTTTCCCCCCATGTCTGGTAGGATAGTAAACAGGATATGTTTACTCCTAAACGTTTATTTAAAAGGTTTCTTTGCTCGTTGAGTCATATTTCGGATTAGGGTAATGAGGAGACGAAATTGAACGGAAAATCTATAAAGATATTTTTCTTTTGAATATTATATTTTAAGAATAGACGAGAGATAATATAAGATCGTTCTATCTTTTTCTTTCTTTTCTTTTCTTTTTTTTTTCTTGTCTTCATTTATATAGATATCATTTGACCGGTCTGATTTGAAAATTACGTTCGTATGTGGTTTCGGAGAAGCGCGCAGTTGTACTCGAACGGACACGCTCCAATCGATTTTCCCTGCTTCTACTACCGCTGTGCTGACTGCACGGGCACACGCACCAAATGGTGCTGGAGTTTCCCCCTTATGGTTAGTTCGCGACAATCTCGCTTATTCTTTGATTCTCTATATTTTATTTTTTTTGTCATTTTTATTTTTGATTAGATTCGACACGAGAGAAAGAGAGAGAGAAGGAGAAACATTCTCGCGTGAAATTCCTTTCGGAATGTTCTTCTTGTTTCGTATACAGACGTAGTATATACACCACCCACTTATCGTTAGACCTGTGTGTTTTCTCGTGATAGATATATAACGGTGAGGATTAAAAAGTCCTTTAAAAAAATCAACGAAACTATTCATTCTATTTATTTGTTCTTTGCTTTTCCTTGACCAATAGCTTAATATCAAACGTGAGATATAGAGAATGTACTATGCAAGTGGCTCGTGAACGTTCTCCGGGTACAACACTTGGTCGTATACCGTTATGTCGACCGTATCGCGTATCTGGCTACCTAAAAATAGAGCCCCCGGAAGAACAACGAAAGTAATTTGGACGGGAGCTCTCTCTCTCTCTCTCTCTATCTCTCCCTCTCTCTTTCTCTCTCTTTCTCCCTCTCCTTCTCTCTTTATCTTTCTCTCGAATATATATACGTCTAGTATAGTTCCCTGAAAATCTTCGATCGGGAAGACTCACTCGTCTCCTTCGATCGATCGTACGTTCGTTCGTTTGTACGAGCACCTGGCGAAAAGATAACATGGAGTAGTTCCCATTTCCGCCGTTGCAAGCAAGCGCACGCATATCACATGAGATTTCGAAAATGACCGAGTTTTATTGGTAAAAAAGAAAAAAAAAAATTTGACGTTATTCCCTTGATTTCGTCCCGAATACCTATCCCCCCCACCCCACCCCCCGTGGTATTCAAATTGGAGAGATGCCGAGGTAGAGAAAAGTGCCGGAGGGTTCTTCCTAAGTAACGCGAAGATTTTCCTCCTCGGGGGCAATTTTCCCATCGTTCATGGTGTGCATTCATTCATTCTTAGCAAATATCCGGATTTTGGATAGTCGAGAGAGACAGAAGAAATTAATTCTTCGTTGAACGAAAGGGGTACGAGAAAGAAGACAAGGACGTCGTGGTGCGAAAGAAAGAGAACGAAAGAGATAGAGAGAGAGGGAGAGAGGGAGAGAGAAAAGAGGAAAATAGGAAAGAAGAAGAAGGAAGGAAAAAGGAAAAAGAAATAAGCTCGTGACCGAGCTCGAAGAGATGACGGGGGAGGAGGGGAAAGGTGGCGGTGGCGCCGGTGGGAATACGAACGGTAATGCGACCGATAATGTGAACAATGTTAACGCTAACATCAATGCAAATGTCAATGTCAACATCAACGCGAACACGAATGTCGTTCACCAAAATGGCGGAACGGAGAAGGCGCCGGTTGTCGGTGGTACCAACGTTGAGACATTGCCGCGTGCTGGAAAACAGGTAAGATGATTATTATTATTATTGTTATTTATAATTATTGCATTGATTTCGAAAGATCAATTGAAAATATCATTTTCTCTTTCGTCATTTATTGTTTCGTAAATTTTGTTCATCTTTTTTTTTTTGAATGTTTTCAAAAAATAAGGCCGATCTATCGATATTATTGTCTTCGAATAATTTGGTTTCGAGGACTAGACACGGCATATAGTTACTTCAGTTTTAAAGGAGTAAAACTCTTTTAGTTTTTTAGTTTTTTTATTTTTTTTTTATTTTTGAACATGTACCCAGACAAGAGAGAGAGAAATGTCCGATCACGTTTTTTTTTAGTCTTCTCTTACGTACCTCAGATCGTTACTTTGCGCAGTGGCATGTAAAGCGACCATTAAGACGAATAGACTGTTGTTGCTTCGTAAAAGGTCACGGTTACCGTGGGCCGCAGACCATTACTATAATAGTAAGCACGATGGTGTACACGCGTGTTTATTTCGATTTGGACTTTGATACTGCTTGTTTCGTAGATATTTTTATTCTTGTTTTATTTTCAATACGCTCGACAAAAATGCAAGGAACGTGAAATTGGTGAAACGAATGCGCGGACTTTCGTAAAAATCAATTTAAAAAAATAATGATAAGTTTTAATGATTATTACGACAGAAAATCGGGACACGCGAGTAATCAAAAATACTTGAGTTAGAAATTCGAAAAATATCTTATCGTTGGAATCACTGCTCGAATTAAAGTGACACTCGTTATTATTGAATTTCTTCGAGGAATAAATAAACTGCATACTCGTTCAAAACATATCGCACCTATAGGGCTTCGTTTACTCGTATCATCCTACTACTTGCTATTTGTTATTGTGTTTCACATATTGCATCGTTTATCCGTTCTCTTTGTGTGCGTGTGTTTACGTCTCGTTATAGACTCACGAATGATTACATCATGGATCAAATCGTATTTCCACGTAAATCTACCACGAGTTTTCAGATCACGAACATTACTGTTTAATTAATCTAACCGAACGCGTAATATCCGCGTCTAACTTAAGATAAACTTATTTTAGATTTATTTTTCGGATAAAAACTTCACCGTCGATCCATTCGATCAAATATAAAATGTTAATCTGAAAATATTTCGAGTATAAAAGGGTTGGTTGAAAAGTTTTGAGCCTCGAGAGACAACAACAACAAAATTTTTATATTAATATTAAAATGCAAACGAATTCGACAGAAAAATGTTTTCATGCAAGACTAAACAATTTTTAATTTAGCGCAACGTATTATGAATATTTTATTTTATGAAGAACAACAAAAAATTTGGTTCGGTTTGTAATTCAATTGGTTTATCATATACGAAAGTAGACCGTGGGTCAATTTAAAATCGTTTTTATGCTTGGTTTAGCTTTTATTTCTTATATCCCTATAATATAAAAGAAAAGAGAAAATAAAATCGGTGAGCTTTGAAGAGTCATCTGAGCCATATGTTACGTAGGCATATTGTGTGGTAGCAAGAAATGCCTGAAGGGCCGACTCGTACGGGTCGTTCCCCCTTTCTACTATCCTTATCGTTCACCCTTTAAACGTTCTCAAGACCATAGATAGGTAAAGTGCTATCTCAAGGAATAAATAGCAACGTAGACATGAAATTTATACGTGCTCTCTTGATCTATAATAATAATAGTAATAACGTTATTACAATAAACTTTTGGTTATGAGTATTTTCCTTGACATTTTGAGATATTGTTCTCAACGTATAAAATAAATGCGTTAATCGATTCTCTTAATCGAGTTTAAACGCGTGCCGCGGATATGATATCATGGCGACACTTGAAATTGGGCCTTTAATAAAATTAACAAAGAACATGACAGTCCTTCCAAGTATAATAAGGGGGATGATGACGAATATAGGTGACCCCAAATCGAAAGAAACGAACGGAAAGAATGATCATTAATTTTTGTGAGATTAAGAAGAAGAAGAAGAATAAGGATCAACGCAATTTCGTCCTAATTCATTTTTTAGGTCGTGATTATGTGCTGCCCACCGTGTGACACGTCAGTTCATAGAAGGCGATGAAAGTACACTCTTGATGATGAGTACTGCTGACTCGTGTGTTACGTGCCGCCGTTCTTAATCAGACGTTGTGCTAAGCTAACAGCTGCCTTATTATATTCACGATGAGATATCTCTGGAATGTCTTTTTCTTTCTCTTAGAAATTAGTTCATAAATTCTCACGAAGAACTTTTTATATATATATATTTTTTTTTCCATGGGAAATAAAAAAATGGGGGAATTTAAATGAAAGGGATATTATTTACATATTTCATTGTGAATTTTTTCATTTGAATTTTAATATACCGAAATGTTTCATTCTTTTGTAAATACTTTTCGAACGAAAAGGGAGAGGGGAGAGAGAGAGAGAGAAAGATAGAAAGAAGATCTTGTTTTGGATTTAATACCTTCCGGCAGAGATTCCACGATATTATTGTAAACGCGAGCGAACTTTTGTTCAGAAGTTTATGCATTGAAAAACTTTTTTCGGTAACAATTGGATGAAAAAATTACGTTTTATGTGCGCATAGGACTAACAGATATCGGCTTTGGATCCTATTTTCTATTCGTTCATTTTCAACCGGACGGAACTGGGTTGTGAAATCGCATTTTAGAGAGAGAGAGAGAGAGAGTGAGTGAGAGAAGGGAAGAGAGAAGAGGACGTACACGTGCACGTTACATAGTATTTCATATATATGTTTAGTGTGAATGCATAGGTGTGTAAAATACATGTATGTATGAATGTACGTAAACATGTATATTTTTATGATGTATCTATGTATATATGTGGATACAGATAACCACCCCTTTTCGTGTCGGCGTAAAAGTAAAGACTGAAAATAAATGTATTTGCGTGTGCACACGTTCGTCTGGTAATGGCGCCATCGGCAAAGCGGAAAAGCACACAACACGGCTTTGCATGTCGAACGAACGAACGAACGGATGAGCTTTTCGCTTTAACGAGTGAACTTCTTTTCCTTTTTTTTTTCTTTGAAATAATTGTCAAAAAGAAGTCAACGGATTTTTTCCTTTGAAAAAGATTATTTCGTTTCGGTAACGCGAATTTCATCAACAAAAAATTTCGTTTTTCGTTTATACATAGATCGGTAAAATATCATTATTATATGTATTATTTGAAATGTCATAGAAAAAGCGCATAATATACGTATAAATATTTTATTTATACGTTGGATAGAGGAAAATAAAAATTATCTTCGTAAGTTTTACTTGAAATTTGGCGAGCTATTCTTTTGATAGATACTTACGCACGGTCGACGATATAGGAAATGTGATTGACCCAGTTCAATAAAGTCCGATAAAACGCTGTTGCCGTTAAAAGCTTTGTGTACGGTTGACCCCGTTCATCGAACGTTACTAGGATAAATCGAGATATAGTTTTATTATTATCTTATATCTCTTGCGACCTTGTGAATTCGATGATAGTATCATGATAATTCGATATTCTTTTATTTTTCTTTTTTCTGTTTTTTTTTTAAGTGAAACTTTTTGGGAGGCGGTAAAGATAATATTTTATGAAATTACGTTAAGAGAGAGGGAGCATAAAGGTAGGGAGAAAGAGAGAGAGAGAGATAAAACCCTCAGTCGATCGACAGTTGAATGAGATTATGGAAGGTTCTAATGTTAGTTGTGGTGAGTGTGTGTTTATATATCAGAATCAGTTTAATACCCGTTAAAGTAAGAATAATATATAAAGTATGTTTGTTTAACAATTACATATATATACTTCAAATAAACACAATTTCAATTTGATATTTTATTAGATGAAAATTTTCAACTTAAAGTTGAAACATAATATTGATAATAAATCGGTATAATAATCAATACTTACATATATAGCAGTTGGGTTAAATAGTTTTGTGCTTAACATAGAAATCATTTATTTATATTTTTCGACATAATCTTAAAATTATTCAACTTATTTTCTCGTAAAGAATAGATCGTTCGAAAAGTAATTTCATTTTTGTAATAGTAAATAACAGACACGTTTCTTTTTATATTTCATATCAACAACTTCGTTTAGAGAGATTTTTGTTTTATATTACACATTATTTAAATACTCGATGAAATTGAGAAATTACGAACAACCTAATATATTAGATGACATTTTTGTTTTAAATTTTATGACGTTTATCGATTAGCATTTGACTTATTTTTGTATTTTGAATCCATCATCGGTATCATTTGAACAACGGAAACCGATATTTCAGCTTTACATTGCAACCGCGTAGAGTTCCCTTTACACATATACATACCACAATGTGTAGAATTACGCTCACGAACGTGTATAACCGACACGAGGGATCGACCCCCTTTTGCATTGTCAATATCTCTCCTCTCTTTACCCGTTACAGTCCTTTCGACCTGCTAACCCGACTGCCGACGACTCCCCTTCTTGAGTCTTTAACAGCTAAACCAAGGTTCATAGCACCCCAATGTCGTTTAATTTAGGCAAACGTAGAGGACTACTCTACGTCGAGAATTAAATTGGTCCTTCGAAGTGGTCTCTCTCTTTCTCTCTCTTTCTGCATTCCGAAGCTTTACATACTTTTATTCTCAAGTGCCGTTAGACTTTGAGAGATCTTTTTTTCCTACTTCAAATTCGTTTATCTTTTCAATCGCATTTAGAATCAATGCCTCCTTTTAATTCTTTTTCTCTTTTTTTTCTTTTTTATCTTATCGAATATAGAGTTATATGCATGCACATGTATAATTAAAAAGCAAACAAGTAAGCGAGTTAAAATTATAAATAGTTATCGTCAAAATATTATTATTCTCCTACAGAGTTTGTGCACGTATTTATTCAAAAATGATAAAAAGAAAGACACCATTTAAAAAGATGAATCCTATTTGCTTCGAATAAAATGTCGTATGGGTTTAGTGTAGTAGTCGTTCGTTCGTTTGTAAGATGCGCGCTCTTGTGTGCGTACAATTACAGTAGTGTTGTGAATCGTACCTCTTTTCATTATGAAAGCACTTTTTAAAAGATACACGCGAATAAATTAAGGACACGTCCGTGATATTTCGTACGTGGGTATGATTCTATGACATTTTGATTTAACTGTTCTTTCATATAATATGATGACGTAATCGTATTCTTGAAGAGACGAGTATTGAATATTTTTCGGATAATATTCTTTCAAACATAAATATATGGATGTATAAATATACGAGAAAATTAATTTAATCGATGAAACAAAAAATACATCCGTTGTACCAGCAGAGAGAAAAAAGTCGTGATATATTCGAATAAAAAATAACATAAAAGAAGAAGAAGAAAGTAAACTTGACACGATCGTTTATATTATCAATAAAAAGAATCGAGACGTTAAAAGCTTCTATCTGAATTTAAATAACAAAGTTACCTGTTGTTGCATCGAATGCAAATCTTTATCTGTTAGAATAAAATATAAGTTGTCATGAATTGACACCGAAAAGTAGTGGGGTTCGGGTAACTAAATAAACAAACGGATATAAGAAGGGAAGGTAAGAAATAAATAAATAAATAAATAAAGAATAAAAGAAAGATGGTAAAACGAGAAACAGAGTGATGTCTGTGGGGAAGGAATGAGGGGGAGGTTTGGTGCAATAGCGCTGCCGCGTTCGTATCGACCCGAAGCTTGAGACTCCATCTTGCTTGTCCTACATATAGCTATGTATATGTACGTAGATACGTACATGTACATGTATCTATTACTCACCTACCTATGTAAAAAGTCCTGCCCTACCTTCATCTGTTCTGCTCTGTTTCCGCAATTTTTACCTTCTCCCTGTTCCTTACTTTAACGTTCTCCGCAAATATCTTCTTTTAATACATCTTTTCGATTATTCGCATTTCAGTATTTACTCGACTAATAACTTTGAATTTATGTATGTATTTATGTATGTACGTTGTTAGTTTATCCACGACATTATACTCGAGTAAAATGTTAAAGTCAAATTAATCATTGTACGTAATCTTTTAGAAATATTCTTTTCTTTTTTTTTTCCTAATTATATATTGTAATTATTCTTCATTTGAATTTGTTCACCAAGAGAATGAAATAATGTACAATAATAATACCTTCCAATGCGTTCCCTTTTTTTTATTCTCTCGAATTTTTTTGTATCGCGTGTTTCTCGTGTCACATTCGTAATATGTATATATATTTTTTTTTCTTTATACGTAGAGATTATCATTTTATTAGCGTGATCTTTATATTTAATCGTAGCTGACAATTTACATCAATTTAATATACTTTCTTTTTAACGCGTAGCAAGTTATAATGGTAATGGATTAAAAAATCGTTGTTATTTTTCTTTTCTCTCTCTTTTTTTTGTTTTTTTTTTTTTTTTTATAAGTTGATTACAATTTAAAAGTTGTATTTGTAATATCAATTTTACGAATGTTGCGATTATACGTTGAAAAATCGAAGATATTTGTGAAAATAACGTACGCGATTGAAAACCATGTATATATTGTTTTGTTGAATTTATTTCAATACACCACGATCAACATTTTTTCATTTTATTGTTCAGTTTTTTAATAGACTCCTTCGTATACAACAACACGAGGATTAGGTATGCGCATGCTTGGTGATAATCATGAATTTAGTTCAGTTACTAACCTAGTTACATTCCTGGAAATTTATAAAATATGTAGAACAATTGCTTTTTTATTATTTCTTCTCGAAAGATAAATTCCTTCACGAAACGAATGAATAAGTACCGAGGTATTGCTTAATCGTTCTCTGCAACCCCTTTATACCTTAACCCTATTCCTGTTTCTTGATATAGCTCATTCTTAATTTCGTTCTTTGAATTCTACAACAAAAATTTACATAACATTTCAAAGAGATGACTTCTCGCAACTAACGAGAATACCTTCTCTCTCTCTCTCTCTCTCTCTCTCTCTCTCTCTCTCTCTTTCTCTCTTTTAATAAGGTATTACGTCAGAGATATTATTTATTAACCGATTATTTGAAATGGAAATAAGAGAATTAAAATAAAACAAAATACAAAAAATAGAAGAAAATATAGAATATTAGAAAAAGGATGTGGATCGGTTGTGAGCGTATTGCAAAGAGTTATCTCGTGTTTTTGCGGTTTATTAGGGAAAAATAAAAATTGTAATGCGAGCAGTGTCATGAGAAAGTCGTGAAAGCTACTATGAAATACCAAGGAGACTATTATAAATAAATTCTCAAAAGTCGTGTTCTCTGTTTTCTTCTTTTTCACTTTCTCTCTATCTATCTATTTTTCTCTTTCTCTCCCTTTTTCTTTCTTGCTCGCATTCGTGACAACCGCGACCTCGACCCTTTCAACTTTGCTCTTCATCGGCCCCCTCGGTAATAAATGTAACTCTCCTACTTCTTCTTTCCTCCAGCATCTCTTCTTCCTCGTACATTTAATTAAGACTCAATGAAAAGGACGTGTCGAAGATGATTGCTATCTATCGAAAAGCGATAATATACTACTTTAGTCTAACGATACAAAATAAACATCAAAATATATTTCGAGAAGGACGAGAATAATTGCTAAATAATTTCATTCAAATTTTAATAGTCTAATCAAAGATCTACATATATTTCATTTTATATCTCATTTGATGTGAAAAAAAAAAACAAAAAAAAACATGTAAAGTGGTAGATTAAATTGAATTCGTGTTCTCATTGACATTGATGATGCATCTCCCCATTGTTTTACCTTAACCTTGAATATCGTATGATTAACACCCCGTGATTCATAACTATATAGTAGATTTTGGACGTATCTGATTGTTGCAATAAAGCGTTTCTAAAATAGAAGACGTAACAGTTTTCATCTTGAACGATACAATTAGAAGTTGACTTGGAACGTGATATATCCGATGCAAGTGGTTCAAAGTTCAACCGTTTGACACTGGCATTTTAAACACCATTTGTTAAAGTCTCTCGAAGCATAGCGATGCATCGGCTATTATTTTTCTTTTTGGATAAACGAATAACTAACGTAAGTCAAAGTTAAAGAAAGAGGATATCGTTAGAACATTACTGGCTTGTATAAAATTCTCGATGAATTTTGGCGTACGAAGTAGTACAAAATTTAAAATATATACGACATTATGCCATATTATAAGAAGTGTGAATCACGTTTCGGTTTTCGTTGCATGCGATCATTTCTGAAAATTAGAACGCCGGAGGACGATCGGATAATAATTTGTCGACTCGCGTCCTAATTTTCTTCTCTAGTTGCCTTGAACTTTTGAATTTAATAAAAGGATCGATCAGAGTAAAAGAGAGAAAGAGAAAAATAAAAAGAAAGAAAGAAAGAGAGAGAGAGAGAGAGAGAGAGTTATTATTTTTACTGCAATTATGTTGTTTGTCGTTATAATTGAAAAAGAAAGATAGTGTAAAAAAAAGATGATGACATACGTTGTCACCGATCTATTCACGTTGTCGTCTCTCTCTCTCTCTCTCTATCTATCTCTCTCTTTCTTCCCTTAATGAAAATAAACGATCTCGAGGATGATGCTGTACAACATCCGGTCGATATTTTTCAACTGGCAATCGTAAGTAACTCAACCGTGTCACTCTCATGGTTGGTATCATTCGTATCTATGAATGGCTCGATGAAAGAAGAAGAAGAAGAAGGAAATGTTGAATGACGGATGTACTTTTATCAGATAGGATGTGTAACATCGACGAAACGTCGATTCCCTTAACTAACTATCGATCGATGATCGTGTATACAAGATAGCTGTCTTCTTTTTTCATATTTTTCATCGTCAAGAACGATACTTGGCCCGGTTTCAAAACTATTTAACCTTCCTGCGTTCTTTAATTTCGATATGCGTCGAAAATTCAAAAGAGAGAGAGAGAGAGAGAGGTAGAGGGAGTTAAAAATAGTTCAAGTATTATATCCGGAGTTATAGAAAAACAGAGAGACGCATATTTTTCTTCTAACGATCGTACAGTTCCGACAACGAGCGTATCTATCTGTCCATTTAAATATAAAACATGACTTTGTAAATTTAAGATGAGAGTATGGAAGAAAATTAAAAAGAAAAATATATATATATATATATATATATAATTAATAGAATTGAGAACAAACAAATGTTTTTTTTTTTTAATAACAAAATCTTCCTATACCCATTTTACAATCTATCTATCTATCTCTCTCTTTCTCTTTTTTTTCTATTTTATTTTTTCTTTGATTTAATTAATAAATTATACNTATATATATATATATATATATATATATATACCGAAGTATATCAGTTTTTTAACATCTAGTGAGATGATGGGATGTACTTTCTCGAAGAATTGTACTTTTGGAGATAGGAATTTGGGGGGGGGGGGAATCGCCGAATAAAACTTTTCCTTTCATTTTTCTTTTTCTTTTTAATCGTTGAGAGAGGAGAACACGTGATGTTGGGAATCGACTTCTAGTTTTCTTTTTCTTTTTTTTTTGTCAACCTCGAACTACCTATGCGTGTAGTAAGAGCGAGAACGCATATACGGTTATGCCGTCACCCTCGACGAGCGAGGCCAAACAAGATGGCCGTAAAAACCTGTACTTTCGATCCAGTCAGCACCTGATGACCTCACACTTATAACGCGGGACGTGATGTCATTCGTCGTTTGTAATTTATTGTGATTATGTAACATTGGCTTAGTGCATAGTTAACTTGGGCTGATCATAGAGAGACGACTGAGATGAATAGATGGATAGATAGATAGATAAATAGATAGATAGATAGGTAGGGAGAGTAAAGGACATAGGATGGGGACAAAGTGGTAGAGAGAGAAAAAAAATAAGAGAGAGAACTTTAATGACACAAGAGAGGATAAAAATCAATTGAAATTCTTTGATATTCGTTTTTTTTGTGGCAAAAACAAGATTTTTTTCTTTTCGTTTTTTACTTTGAATTGCAACGTTTTCTTTTAATAACACATATACTTTTAATAATCAAATGACTCTTTTCTTGTGTGTGTGTGTGTAACATTCCTCTGGTTTCTGTTTACGTAGTTTAAACGCTAGGAGGAAAATATATCTATTTTTACATTAGAGATTAAGCATAAACATCGTTTATGATCAGATCCCATATTGATTTTATTATTTCAACGATTAATACGGATTTGCCATGATTGATAAATATTGTTGACAGGATAATTGCGTGCTTTTATCTTCAATGCGATTGATAGAAAATTAGTAAAATACTATCGGAAGGTAATCGGTCAAGTTCGAGGAGGTACGTTCGTGGGAAGTAATTTTTCTTCCCTTCTGTAGGACTCGCGGGAACCTTCGGTCGAAAGGATTCCCAGCGAGATAGATCTAATTAGAAGTTAAGAAGAGCAGTAGTACGGCTCGATGCTTCTTTGATTTCAGGGTTATAAGGAGGAACGGGGCCGTTCAGATCGTGCGATTTATATTTACTTGTATAATTGTATGCATACGTATTTGGAATGACGTATTGTAAACGTATAACACGTTTTCATATTATTTTTTATTATTATCTTGAAGATTAAAATTTTGTATTTTTATTTTTGAACTTTGTCGTATATCTGCTATATTATATAAACTTTTTCTTTAAATCTATTTATATAAAATAAAATGTTTGATTCACGATAATATAAGTAAAGTTTCATAAGATTCATACAAAATGCATAATAATAATATTAATAATAATAATAATAATACGGAAAGAGGTCAGGGTCTTCCGGTCAGTCTCAAATTAAAAATGTTTCCTCGTAGTAGGATCTTTCACGAGTCGTACCCGTGGGTCTCGTTAACTCATAAAAAACATCAGAGAGATCAACTCTTCTCGGCCATGGCCTAGTCACTGACTGTTCGATGAAAATCAACATTAATCACGTCTCGCCAAGAAAAGACTCGATATTTAACGTCACGATATCTCAGCTCTTAGTCTGGGCAGGTAGTAGTTGTAGTAGTAAGTGTAGAGCTCCGTTCCTGGAGGCATTTGGAAACGGTCAAGGCCCTTTCGAGGATCCTACACGTATGTGAAGCTTGCGCTTACTCCTACGCATGTATGTGACCCGTACATAACCGCATATTTGTGTGCGTATACATTGAAATATGGCGTCTACCCACACCGGAGAATGAACACGCCTACACGCGTAAAAGACTTTGTTACTTTCCGGTTTGTGCTGCGCGCGTGTATTTTGCATTCCATGCCTTGTCGGATGGTTATCTTGAAATTTTAATTAGTTTAAATTACATTATATTCGATTTTATTTTCAAAATCTACATAGTTTCCTATCGGCGTTCCTTGCAATTTTATTCTTTCGGGACGGTTTATTTTTTTGTTTTTTTTTTATTTTAAAGTTTCGACGAAAAGGATTAAATATTTTCCAATGAAAATTATCCGACATTTGTTCTTTGGTGTACGGTCATCGTTCGTGGTTCACGCTTCGAAGCCGACGTTAGTCCTCTCCCCGATCTTTCCTTTTTTTTTTTTTTACTCTTTCGTTATTTTGTTTTTTTTCTTTCTTTTTTTTTTTTTTCTTTCTTTTTCTTTCTTTCCACTACTTTTATTATATCCTACGACTATAATTGTTCCGTTGCATGTCTCTTATTGTTCTTCTTATTTCTCTACTACTTCGCGAAGTCAACGAACTCAACCTCGTTCTTTCATATTGTCACATTAATTGTTCTCGTCTATTATATTACTTCCGTCAGACTATACGTCTTCCTTTTGCGTCTCGATCGATCAATCGATCGATCACCTGTCCGAACATTGATATCCTTGGTAAAGATTCATTAGTATTTTGCTACCTTTAGCTATTTATACATTTACTGTCATAGAATGGGAACGTCAAGGAAAGATTGTATTAAGAAAAATGATAATAAATCGTTGATATTTCATAAATAAAATGTAATTATATTTTTAAATCGATGATGTAATTACAAAAAAAGAAAAAAAAACCCAAATACAAAATTCGATAATCTATCACGAAAAATATGGGAAAAAGTATTCTCACATACAACTTATTCGAGGGTACTGAATTTGTTCAGCGACTGGAACGCCAAGCCAGGTCTACGTACGTACACATTCTGTGACTATAGTAGTCAGTTTTGTGCAGGTTGTATCTATAGTTAGCTTGGTACATAGCCAGAAATTGCAGGAAGGTCCGGAGGTATTGCACTTGTTGCCGTTTACTTCCTTTTTACTAATCTATGGTAGTCGCCAAAACGACTAAAAACATTTAAGATAAGACATTCTTCTACTTATTTGATATTTAAAAATATAAATATGATAATTCAATATATTAGATGGTAGATATCATTAATTTATTATGAAAGAATATTTTATTCATATATATTATGTGAATATCATATACATATATATATATATATATATATATTATATTTATATTCAAATTGATTCAAAGATTCAAATTGAATATTTTATCAATTGGTATCGTTAGATGAACTTTTTTTTACCCATGTCATATTTTTTGTATTAATTGTATTGTTAGTGACATGTTTGAAATTTTCGAAACTTTGGTAATAACCAAAGATGGTATAGTCGATCAGGTTTACAACGGTTTCTTCTTCAAGCTGGTTCGAGGACTCGTCCAGTATAACCCGAGGCATTCGACGGGATTTTAAATCTTTGATACACAGTCGAGATTCTACGAGAATCATCTACTGGTCCATGAGTTTCTTACGTTGCATCCTCGTTCCTATAGTTTGTTGTTCCTTAGTTGAGTTCTGTTCTGTTATCTTGTGTTAGTGAGATGAAGGATACTCAATAATAAGAAAAAGTTCGATGGAATTTCGATAAAAGAAACGATACTAACCGTACCAGTCATCGTCGTTGTCTTCGTTTTCGTTATTGTTTCAGTTATAAAAATTGTCCGATGTTCCGGTACGTTTAACGATCGTCTTAAGGTTTTTCGCGAAGAAATTGTCATTAAACTCTTTGCTAACATAAGCTTTGGAATTGAAGAAATAATAAGATTAATCAGAAAATAAAATAAAATATTAACGGTTCGAGATCGCGTTCTAAAGTATTGAAATGTTATTTTTAGAAAATGTTATTACATAAAATGTATACGAAAAGTTATTTAAGTGTTAATGTTATAAGGGAGAGAGATAAAAATAGCAAACTTTCCATGTGCGCGGTGGCAATTTTTCGCGAGATATAAAAATATCTTACCGTAAGCATATTTAGGTATTACAAGGGGTGGAATATGGAGTATTTGAATTCTACCACGTTTTAATTAGAACGGTTATTCGCTTTCGTGTTTATTTAGAATCTAATAATAATAATAATAATAATAAGGAAATGTAGAATTTGATAGAAAATGTCTATGGAATTTTCAACGGGATGATTTTGTGAGATCAAAGACATTTAAACGAGGAGGAGGAGGAGGAGGAGAATGAGGAGGTGGAGACTCGAATATATAATATCAAGCTCGCATAGTACTTAAAATGCGCGCATAGCTACGCTATATGATCGCATTGAGTGAGCCTAGACTCGTTCGTTGTAATAAAGAGACAGTAATGAGACCACCGCGACGATGTCTTCCACCGGTTTCTCTACTCTTTTTTAACGGTTGTTCTACCATGCCGGAGATACAACTTCGCTTCGTGGATAAAGAGTATAGAAAGAAGATGGCTAGGTGAAGAAGAAGAGGAAGAAGAAGGGCTCTAGTAAAGGGGGAAGGGTAAGGAACAAGTATAACACGAGGGAACGTCCACGTGTTGGATCTAAACGGGGTCGCTGAATTATTTAAAACCGAGCCGTCATTTATCGCGAAACACAAAAGACACTTTATCTTTGTTGCACCGATTAGAAAGAATTTCCTTCTCTCTGTTAAGGAGAATAAATCGTCTCTTTAACGTTTTATATCAAAAGAGATTTATCTCGCGAGATTTTTATTTACGACAGATTCCTTCTTTTTTTTTTCTTTTTTTCTTTTTTTATTCTCGATTCGCTCGAGACGGTACTATTGTATAATAAAGTCCATTTTTCAAAGTAATCTTTCACTTTTAGTATAAAAAATATTTACAGAAACTTGTCAAAGAAATTGCAAAGATACACAATTTACAGCATTGCATTCTCTGACATTTTCTGAACTTTACATGCTAAATTTATAACTCGATATTGTATTCTACGCGTAGACAAAAGAGTGTACTTTAATTTAATATAAGTTTCATTAAAATCTATTCACTTTTAGTATAAAAAATATTTACCAAAACTTGTCAAAGAAATAGCAAAGTTGTACAATTTATAGCATTGCAATCTCTGATATTAACACCTAAGAGAGAGAGAGAGAACAAAGAATTGATAGTTTAAGTGAATATATTCTTATTTATTTATTCGAGTTTATCGTCCTGCTAGGCCAGCTCGTGTCGAAGTAATCGGATCTGTCGTAGAGTTTCGCGGTCCTACATATACCATAAGTATAATATACATACTTACAAAAATAAACGTGTATAATATCCCTTTCTAAGTAGCCTCACGTATTTATTTCAGTTCATTTACTTCTTGTACCGCAAAAGTTAGTAATCTTTTTTTAGACATACATATATAGAATGTATGTTACAATATACGTGGCGCGGTTTCGCCATTGATGAAAAAAAAATGTGTCGCCGTTATCGACACCATACACTCCTTACTTACGTTTATACCTGATATATCATAACTCGACTTTCGTTCGTGCGATTTCGCGATGTTTGTACTTCGACTATGAAAAATAATGTTTCGTCGTTAAAAAATACGTTATCGTACGTAAGATCGCGGTGTGTTAGTTGTTTTAATTTAAGACCGTGTAAATATCAATCAATTTAAACGGTTAAATACAAATAAAAAGTCTTCTTTACTATGTCAGATAAATTCTATTTCAGTTCGTTACATCTACGTTAAAACCTAAATTATGTGGATTTATTTTATGATATTATATTATGGCGTATGTGTGTCTAAGAAGATAATATTACTAACAGGAGATTCTTCCTTTTCAGATTAAATTAACATTGACGTTATATGGTGTTACTATCACTTGTGTGTGTGTGTGTGTGTGTGTGTGTGTGTGAGAAAGAGAAAAAGAAAAAAGGAAGATCTTGATTGAAACCACCCACTTCGAATGCTATTTTTTTCTACTATACGAAATTAATAGACTGTAAATCCTAGTTGGTTTATTTCGTTAGCGTTGGCAATCACTTTATGAGGGAAGGCTTATCTTTTTTCGTAGCATAAAGCTATGAATAGGATCGATTTAAAAAATAATAAAAAATAAAACAGAGAAGTGTTGTTGATAGGATGATAAAGTCCATCGTGAAAGCTATAGAGAGAAAGTAAGATAAAACGATAGGTAGATAAAGGAGGAAGAAAGAAAGAAAGAAAGAAACTAAACTAATCGTTATAATGGTAACAGTATAGTATATACCTTTTATATTTAAGTATTTTTTATTTACATTAGAAAATAAATACGCGATTCCAAACGTATACTACTCCCTTGAAAAAGAAGAAAAAAGATTTTCAAATAAACTTTATATAATATAATGATCCTTATTTATTAACTTTATTTATTTTATTCAGTATTTTCTCTCGTCCAAAATTATAATTCTTAATGATAAGGGTTCATAGGGAACTTGGACATAAAAAGAAGTAGAACTTAATTTAAGTTAAGTTGTTAAATTAACTTAGTTAAATTAAGTTCTACTTCTTTTTATGTCCAAGTTCCCTATGAACCCTTATCATTAAGAATTTATTTATTTTCTTTTTCTTTTGTAATTTATTCTTTGTAATCACATAAAAAGAAATCTTTTGAACGGATAACTGTTTGTGTTTAAGGAAGTATAAGTAAAACGATTATTTACGATAAATATTCCGTACGTTAATTACTGCGACAGTGGATAAGGGTTATTTGCCCTGAAAAAAAAACGCGTCCAACGTACTCTAATATCGATTTATTGCTCGATAGCGTTTATGCATGCAACGCATGAACGATAATACGATGCGTTCCAGTAATACGACAGGGTATTCGTCGTTGGGTGACGCCGAAGCGTCTCGTCTCGTCTCGTCTCTTCTCCCTGTAACTCCTCTTTACTTACCTTTACTATCCAGGTGTAGTTCAGTCAGTTTATTCTCGTGTGCTTACCGTCCACATAAAGCTTATAACGTTGCTTATAAACCAGTTGCGGCTGACTAACATGCTACTTTCTCGCTTCCAGACATGTACGTTGTGTGTCGTCTTCCCTGTAAAAAAAAAAAAAAAATTATGAAAAACTTTATTCTTATATAAATATAAAACATAGAAAGTTATATAATATTTCTAACCTTACACAATGAATTGATATTTTTAATATAACGATTTTGTATTGTTATCCATAAACGTAGGGTCATTAAAAATCTCTTTATCGAATTGAAAATATTATAAATTTGTTTGTATAAAATAACTGAATCATATAGAATCATATTTTTTGTAATAAGACTATAATTGATAATTCGTAATTTTTGTCACGAAAAAATATAATAGTATTGTTGAGAATTAAACGTATATTATTAATTTGTTTCAAAGTAAATTTCCTTTGGATTTTTTTGTAAATCTTTGTTGAGAGAGCTTCCTGCAAATTTGTTTTAATATTGTTGAAATCTTTCCAACGTTTGTGCGTTAATGCTAGATCAAAAATAAGACAAGCGAAATATCTTGTTATACAAGCAGAATAAAATTATTTCAAAAAATGTATTATATATTAATTTTAGAGTTAATGTTTGAGTTAATGTTTAAATTAATACTCGTTACAGGATCACGTTACGTGCTATATAACTGTACTCCCCCACTCACTCTGTTTCCCTATTTCTTAATTTGCTCGCGCATCTTCCACCCCTCTGTCAACTCTCTCCGAACCAATCACTTTTTCGCACGCTATAATATCTTCGATCGAATCAGAATAATGTCCTCGAAGGAGTAGTTTGAGTTTTGGGAATAGGAAAAAATCACACGATGCCAAATCAGGCGAATTTAATATTTAGATGATATTGATGCTTTTTTTCTGACAATGAGTTGTATTCCTAAAATGGAAACAACATTTGTTTTCGGCCAAACTTATGTAGCGTGCGAAAAAGTGATTGGTTTGGGGGGAGTCGACAGAGGGATGGGAGATGCGCGAGCAGAGTAGAAATAAGAGAAACAGAGTGAGTGGGGGTGTACAGTTATATAGCACGTAACGTGATCATGTAACGAACAGATTTAAACATTAATTCGAACATTTACTTTAGCATTAATATATAATACATTTTTTGAAATAAATTTTTTTCTGTCTGCATACCAAAATATCTCGCTTGTCTTGTTCTTATTTTACCGTTAGCACAGAAACGTTTTTTTATTTTTTAAAAAAGAATTTTCAACTCACCTTCGTATCAAATAATTTATAATTCCGTTAACATCTCGGTATTGATTTTTTTCTTATGTTTTTATCGTCACGGTAAAGCAATTTTTGAGAAAGCATATGTTATATGCATTATTGTATTACTTTGTTATAAATAAGAGAAAAAGCTAGTCTTTATCGATCAAATGGATAGTGGTAAAATAACGAGATCAGCATCAATCGTTCGTGTAGACCGAAAGGCGCCGTATGTTCCAGTAAACTACATACACATCAGAGACTAACAACCTGCATTGTAATCGTGAAATAATGGTGGAGCATGTCGTGCGCGATTTTTTTTTTTCTCTTCACATTTTGCGCTAGAAAAATTGATAGATGTATAAGTAGGATCATACATGCATATACGTATATACACGTGGATATTTCTTTTTTTATACTATTGTAATTTCAAAGATCGATAAATTTATCTATCATACATTGTCTGTGGACTAAGCTTTGTTATTTATTATTAGGATTTATAAAGAGTATATAACATTGAGAGACGAGCTCTTTGATAATTTATCGAGTAACGAAAATACAATTCGATAAAATAGAAACGTAAAAAGGTATATGGTTAAAATGAATGTATGTACAAGTGTTTATGTTCATAGATCAAACATTTACAATTCATAGATAACATTGACAAACTTTCGTATGCACCGATATCTAAATATAAACGTGCATCACGCATTAATGCACTATAGAGAACAATAATTAGGACATTGCAAACATGTCGAAAATTATAATCAAATCGTATAGAGAGAGAGAGAGAGAGAAAGAGAATACTTTCTTTTTATTACGTTGACAATGGAAGAATACAAAGAAGGAAAAGCATTGGAATTAAAGGCACGTGAGTACATACATATGTACGAGACGTGATTTGGAGAAGATATACGGATTAAAATGTTACGTAAGGTCCCTTGATAATTTCTGTTACGAATGTTCACACGAGTACATTAGCCTAGTTAGGATGAAATTAATGAGAATTATGCAATATGTCCGACTTATCGTATTAACGCGAGTAAACCGTTCATTTAATAATTATGACGTATTAGAGAAAAAAAATATATAATCGATTGAATAAACAAATTTTTGTCATTATTTTATTTGATTATTTTCAGAGTGATCCAAGCACGTCATTTTTGAGAGCAGCTCGTGCAGGCCAACTCGAAAAGGTTTTGGAATATCTTGAATCGGGCGTGGACATTAATGCATCGAATGCTGTAAGTTTATCATTTAATTAGGTTTATTAAAAAGAAGTGCTGTATCGCATGAATTTAACATAGTCGCAATTGATCAAGATACTTGGATGACTATGTAAGGAATTATACGCGTTGATACGTACAACGAATATTTTACTTACACGGAATTTAAACAAAAACGGGAATGAATTTATTTTTTTTTTTTTTTTATACTTAGAACGGACTGAATGCTTTGCACCTGGCAGCTAAGGATGGCCACTTGGAAATTGTACGAGAACTTCTTAATCGTGGCGCAGTAGTCGATGCTGCTACTAAAAAGGGAAACACCGCATTGCACATTGCTTCTCTTGGTAAGTAAGCGTATTCCATTTGTGTGTGTTACTCTGTATACGTATAAACGAACGTACACAAATATACACGTAAAATACATGTACTCTCAGATTATATCGATTAACCCATATCTCTTTCCATACCTTAATACCGATATGGTGCATTGCCTCTAGGCAATAATAAAAAAAAAATGCATTGCTATGTCCAACACCGCGATGACACGTTTGATCGAATAAAAAAGAATGTAACTTTCTATGATTTATCTATACTCGAAAATCTATGATATTTCATATTGTTTTTGTTTCTCTTTTTTTTTTTTTATTTATTTTTTAAGGGTTTCGTCATATACGTTGACATTTTATTTATTTTATACTTATTCTTCTTGGGTCACACATAATGGGGAAATGTATATGATATCTGATCACTTTTCTCTCACATCAGTGTGAAATTAATATCTTGTTTCAGCTGGACAAGAGGAGGTTGTACAATTGCTCGTTCAACAAGGTGCTTCTGTCAACGCACAGTCACAAAATGGGTTCACACCACTATATATGGCCGCTCAGGAAAATCATGACTCTGTGGTCAAGTACCTCCTCAGTAAGGGTGCAAATCAAACCCTCACTACGGAGGTACGTGTTATATACAATCTTTTTTTAATTTGAAATATGTGTTATTCGAAATAAAAAAAATATAATATACTTTATACGCTTCAAAGATTAAGTTTCGAAAAAGTATTTCGAAAGATTTATGATTACTCTTGTTTACGAGAGTGACAGATATCTTCTGTTAAAGTATTTTTATTATAACAAATTGTATTATAATTGTTTCGAAATAATTACTATTATTGCTAATAGTATTACACGTTTGCCCTATCGATAACGATTCAATTTACGATGACTCATTTACATTATCATCTTATCCCCCCCGATAATACGAAAAATCGTATTAGGGATGTCTGCCAACAAATTAGTTCTACCACTATTAAAAGGGTGGAGTCGCTATCATTTAGGGTTAGGGTAAATCACTTTATTGATGCCCAAGGTTGTTTTTTCTAATACCAGAGATAAGGAATAATTTTTGTACGTTAGACTGAAATAAATGATAAATGATTTGGAATTGATTTAAAAGATCAATATATTTATAGATCGATTAATTCATCACGGAACGGGTGATGTAAGCATGTTAAAAAAAAAAATCAAGGATTATTTTGAAATCTCAAAGACATGTCTGTCCTTCGTATAGACAAGATTTGTCAGGGGGCACAAAAAAATTCTCGAAATAAAATTAATTCCATTTAAAATATTTTTTTTCAATAACGAATGGTTCTCGAAGTTAATTTCGTGTTAAAATTCATACGAGATACAATCCAATTTATGTATTATAATGTAATTAATTATTGTAATTTATTGAATTCCCCTATTTTTATTTGTTTCCTATCGCAGGATGGGTTCACTCCATTGGCGGTGGCCATGCAACAGGGTCATGATAAAGTAGTTGCCGTTCTATTGGAAAATGATACTCGCGGTAAAGTTCGATTACCTGCCCTCCACATCGCAGCTAAGAAGGATGATTGTAATGCGGCTGCCCTACTTTTGCAAGTACGACGTCATATTTCTCTTTTTTTTTTTCTAGCAAAAGAGCCCTTCGTAGCAATCCTCTTATTCTTGTTAATAGGGTTCACCACTTTCTATTAGTTTATACCATATATTCATTTGATCCAAATAGTTGACCGATTTTTATCAACGAGAATAGTAAAAAATACTGCTAGAAAAATTGTGAAAATTATTATGTAAAATTCGTCTCTTAAATTTTCAAATATTTTTCAGATCGATGTACGTGTACAACAAAAAATTCACTGAAAATATAATCTCGCATCGGGAAAACTTTGTCTTTAAAATATTCTATCTTTCGAATAAAAAGTAGAGGATAATTTTAACTTTTTTTTTTTTTAGAAACTTCTGCAAATAATGTAAAACAGTTTTGTATAAGTATTTTCGCATATATTTCATTGAAAGTTAGGACGTTTTAATTACATGAAAAGAATTTTAAATTACATACTAATGTATTATATACCTAAATATGGTTTTAATTAAATATGAAAAGGATGAAATCGTTTATGAGATTTCATATCGACTTATGTATTTTTACTCGTTATTAAAAAAGTACTGTAGCTTTTTTTAGTCATATATAAGAATATGTATTTGACCTATTTATGAATTATATATCATCGTTATATGAAATACGTCAGACTGACAAATAGGTATCTGAACGTTTTTGGATTATCATTCATTATGAATTTGTAATAAATCAATCAAAGAGTCAACACAATACGCTTTTATTGAATATTTTAAATAAATTGAAAATTATAAAAGTAATTAGCGCGGGTTTATTGAATCTTTATCGTGTATGTTTTATTTTTCAACAGAACGACCATAATCCCGATGTAACTTCGAAAAGTGGTTTTACGCCACTTCACATAGCCGCGCATTATGGCAACGATCGAATTGCTTCTTTACTTTATGACAGAGGTGCGGATGTTAATTTTGTTGCTAAAGTAAGTATTCAATCATATTCATACGTGGACGTATAAGTATTTAAAAAATATTTGAACAAATATGATATTTACGTTTTATTTTTTCGTTTGTTTGTTCGTTCGTTCGTATAGCACAATATTACACCGATTCATGTGGCTGCAAAATGGGGTAAAATAAAAATGGTAAGTCATCTGATGAATAAAGGAGCAAATATCGAAGCTAAAACGAGAGATGGCCTTACACCTCTTCATTGTGCAGCAAGATCAGGTCATCATGAAGTTGTTGATATTCTTATTGAAAAAGGAGCACCCATTGGGTCTAAGACAAAGGTAATAAATTATATATTCAAAAACGACATCGTTGTCGAATAATATTTGATTATCATTTGAATAATGCATTTTTTCTTGATTATCGTACAGAATGGTCTCGCACCATTACACATGGCTGCTCAAGGAGATCACGTAGACGCAGCAAGGGTTCTACTTTATCATCGTGCACCTGTGGATGAAGTAACAGTAGACTATTTAACAGCATTGCATGTAGCAGCTCATTGTGGTCACGTAAGAGTGGCCAAACTTTTACTCGATAGAAATGCGGATCCTAATGCACGTGCACTCAATGGTTTCACACCTCTTCATATCGCGTGTAAGAAGAACAGGATAAAAGTAGTTGAACTTCTCTTAAAACACAAAGCTAGTATCGAAGCCACTACGGAGGTAAATAATAATTGTGTATTAAATATTAAAAATATATATATTTTTTGTAATATAATTAAAAATTCTTAAACTCTTATTTATTTATTTGATTTAGTCCGGATTAACTCCGCTGCATGTAGCAAGTTTTATGGGATGTATGAACATCGTCATTTACTTGCTGCAACACGAAGCTAGTCCAGACATACCGACAGTAAGAGGCGAGACGCCGTTACATTTAGCTGCTAGAGCAAACCAGACTGATATTATCAGGATACTTCTTAGGAATGGTGCTCAAGTTGACGCTAGAGCAAGGGTACGCGGATATCATGTAATTTTATTTTCTTATTTTGAATAATTTTAATGTTTTCGTCATATTTTCTTTTTTAGGAGGAACAAACACCACTCCACGTTGCTTCCCGCTTAGGTAACGTTGATATCGTAATGTTGCTATTACAACACGGTGCTGGAGTTGATGCAACAACGAAAGATTTGTACACTCCACTTCATATCGCTGCTAAGGAAGGTCAAGAAGAGGTAAATATTTAATAGTTACAATCAACTTTTAATCATACATTTTAATATTTGATTATCTTTATTAAATATAACGTATTTTTTGAAAATTATTTTTTGTGCGTAGGTTGCTTCAGTTTTATTAGAAAACGGCGCATCACTTACTGCTACGACTAAAAAAGGTTTTACGCCATTGCATTTGGCAGCTAAATACGGCAATATGAACGTGGCAAGATTGTTACTACAAAAGAATGCACCGGTTGATGCTCAAGGAAAGGTAATCAACGTCTTATTGATTTTGTATTAAAATTATATATAGGCATAAACGCGACAAGTACAAATATTTTGATCGATTTATTAAATACAGAATGGAGTAACTCCTCTTCATGTAGCATCGCATTACGACCATCAGAATGTAGCATTACTCCTATTAGACAAGGGTGCTTCGCCACATGCTATGGCTAAAAATGGTCATACACCTTTACATATTGCTGCACGAAAAAATCAGGCAAGTAAACAAAGTAAAATGATGTTTAAATAATTGACAGAATCGACAGAAAAATTTGAATGATTGTATGCAGATGGACATTGCAACAACATTACTGGAATATGGTGCAAAAGCTAATGCAGAATCAAAAGCTGGATTTACGCCGCTACATTTAAGTGCACAAGAAGGACACACTGATATGTCAACTTTACTTATCGAACACAAGGCAGACACAAATCATAAGGCGAAGGTACACAATTGCATAATTGGAAAATATTCTTTATTTCATTATTTATTAATCTGTTTTTTCAGAATGGTCTTACGCCGTTACATTTATGCGCACAAGAGGATAAGGTCAACGTTGCTTCTATCCTCGTAAAGAATGGTGCTCAGATCGATGTTAAAACAAAGGTAATGTAATTATGTTTATCTACATTTATGCTATGAATAGGAACAATACAATTAGCGAAAGATCAATGGCACGATAGACGATGAATACTATAACTGAGCGTAGACAAAAATTATCATATTCTCGATTATATCGTTAACATTGTCAATATAATTCAATTATCATTGGAGACACAATAAGTACTTTAAGTAGCTCTAGGTTGCATTTTTTGTATTGTTATTTTTAAGTGTCCGACTTGTTCACTTGACTCTATTGTCTTTATAGTGATAGTAATTATTGGTATTGTTTGTTGTGTACTATCTTATAAAAAAATATTTTATGTTACAATTATCACATTTTTATTTTTATATCAAATGTTTTATTAAATATATGCGTTTATTTCAGGCTGGTTACACGCCATTGCACGTTGCAGCTCATTTTGGACAATCAGCAATGGTGCGATTCCTTTTGCGCTCCGGTGCAACTGTTGATAACAGTACCAATGCTGGTTACACGCCGTTACACCAAGCTGCTCAGCAGGGACACACGCTGGTTATTAATTTACTATTAGAAAGTAAAGCTAAGCCAAATGCTGTAACCAATGTAAGTAGAGCTAAAAATCCAATTTTCGATATGCAAGACAACGTTCTTTTACAAAACACGTTAAAATAATCAAATTGTCTTACGTTTTATAGAATGGGCAAACTGCTTTGGATATTGCACAAAAACTTGGCTATATCAGCGTCATTGAGACATTAAAGGTTGTAACTGAAACTATTATTACCACAACACATACTATCACTATTGAAGAAAAATATAGAGTACAAGCACCCGAATCTATGCAAGAAACATTCATGAGTGACAGTGAAGATGAAGGCGGTGAGTACATGGTTTATTACTATAATCATTCGTTTTTGCTTAATAGATACTTATTGCAGTCTATGCATATTCAAATGTATAATCTTATTTAAGAGTTGAATTAAGAAGGACTAACATCTTTTTTCAATTTAATAGTGGAGGCGTTTGAAAATAATACCTCATGCGATTTTTAAATATACATGTTGAATATAGTTTGCAATTGAGAATTTTTATCCGATAAAATATATGTTCGATAATTAAAGAAATAGGAATGTTACAAAAAAAAAAAATAAAGAAAAGGATTTTTTGTAAAAATACAAATATAAATCTTATTGGAATTAAATTTCGATACATAATTTGACAAAATGCATGCTGTAAAATAATTCTTATAGAGAAAGTCCTACGTCACACAATGATGATATATTATTAATTTATATTGCATTTCTATTTAATTTAATAAATGTTTCTATTGAAAGCGTTATTCGTGAAATTGTCCGTATTAAATTAATGAATATTTTTGATTTGTTAAATATGTATATGTATTACACCATTGGAATTAACACAAGTTTCTTCCAAAACAATTGCATGAAAAAATACTAAATGAATTATCAAGTAAGCTTCCTAAAATTACGTACACACTCTTGCATGAGGCATGAGGATAATATATAGTGTAGTTTAAATAATGAAGCATGGGTGATACATGTCTTCTTAGCTTATAAAACTATTTTCCTTATATGAATATCCTCATAGATAATCATATCCTTTTCCCAACCCGATTAGTTACGATGGAACAGGCAACATGAGGTAGCAGGGATAGGTTCAAATTACTCAACTTGACACAATAGAATATATATATATATATATATATATATATATATATATATATATATATATATATATATATATATCTACATATTCTATATACATAAATGAACAAACATACGCGTAACGAATACGTGTATTACATTATTATTTAGTATAATCGGTTTCTTTGTCGAAATTCCAGAGTTATTATTAAAGAGCTAAATGGCATTTTTCTTTGCTTGTTTTTATTGCGTTTCTTTTGCATTCATTTCGCAAGAGCATGTATCTAGCATATACTCGCTGGGTTGTTAAATACGTCTTCCATCAAATGTTTATTCAAATTATATTTTTTCCGTCTATGTAAATATATCTATTTGGTATTGAATTTTGCAAAATAGCTGAGCTATCAATATTTCAAATAACGTATAGGTATTATCTTTGCTTTATCAATATTATGTAAAATTTTGAAGCTTCGTAATAGCACCAGGAATAGTTGTAAATATGCGGTCTTGCCTTAAAGTAAAAAATATTGTACAGGATATCCTGTAACTGGTATTACAAACGAGCAAGGGGTTGATTCTATATAAAAAATTAAATAAAAAATGTAGAATCACATTTGTTCGTCGCTTTGTTTTTTAGATAAGTAAGATTGAAAATTTATCGAGTACTTTTACACTCGAATGTGCATGCAACCTTGGAAACTAAAAGCCTCGTTTGATAAACATAAGTGTAAAATCGATATAAGAGGTATCATCATACTGATAATGTTTGCAAATATATTAGAAAGTACAAAAATGCTCTCCGAAATATCCAAGAGTAAGATAGTGGAATCTGTCGAGCTGAATCGTGTGCACATGTATTCGACAAATTTTCAAACTTATTTTTCTCAATAACAAAGCAACGAACAAATGTGATTCTACATTTTCGATTTAGTTTTTCATGTAAATTCACCCCTTGCTCGTTTTTACTATTATACAGTTGCAGGACACTCTGTATACATAGTATAGATAAGGTATAGGATTTGAAATAAAGTTAACATTTAAACATATTATAGAAACAAATTCTTGCAGTTGATTATTTATTAGCGTTTTCTCTTGAGTATTCATTACTTATGTAATAATTAATATTATATTTGTATTAGATAAATATATATATATATATAAATATAAATATACATATACATATATATATATATATATATATTTATTATATTATAATACATTTAAAACGATATTAGTTGCTTGCTTATATATATTACAAATGAGATTCTTCATAGCAGTTTCAGCGAAGGTATATATTTTGGTTTAACACTAACTATACGAAGACTAACAACCCAGTGATAACGAGATATAGAAACAATGTTTGATGGTGCAAAATTAGGGTTTTGATAAAAAAATGACCTTACTCGCCGGCGTATAATGTAGGTGGTGATGAAATCGGCATGGCAGCCATGAATGTGTACGGGCAGCCTCCACACGCGCAACACGTGTACCTTCCTTCTTACTACAAGGGCCAAATGACCTATACCCGTAAGTTCTCTGTTTTCTGTCACTCTGTCTCTACTCTCTACTCTCTCTCTCTCTCTTTCTTTCATTCACATGTCACACGTGCGTGCAGTACATACCGTACACACATACACTCTTCTGAGAGCCGTGTGATGTGGGTCATTTTGTAATATTTTCGTCAATCTCTGGAATTCTTAGCTCATAGATCGTCTGGTACATCGTTTAAGCATTCCCTTCCCATCTATTCGATCCCTTATAACTCGAAGCGACCACAATCAATCCATCTTGTACATTATTTACCTATCTCCCGCTAGCTTACATTTGGTATTGGATTTATACTTCTGGGTCCTTTTGTTTTCTTTCTGTAAAAATATAAACCCCCTTTTTAATTAAAAATGAAACTAAAATAAATTGTTATCGTTAGCATTTCGATATTTTTTAGTAACAACGAGTAGACACGACGAACTTATTATAGTTCATTCTTTTTTTTCAGTTGTTCTACCCTATCATGTCGAAAGTTGTTGAGTCTCATGATAGTTTGACCCTAATGCGCAGTAGTATGATTTGAATTTTTATTTTATGCACTTCACTTCGACAACAATCACCTTAAATCTTAACATTTCCCAATCGGCATTATGCGAATGAATGCGAACAGTTTTCCAATAAGATGGAACTCTCTCTCTCTCTCTCTCTCTCTCTCTCTCTCTCTCTCTCTCTCTCGTATTTGAATTCACTCACGTATCGTACGTATTTATGTAAATATATTATACAATACTACGATGCGTGACAAGTTAGAAATCGTTTAATTATCCAACGAAATTTTCAAGATATCGGATAACGTGTTTGGATGTTGATGATGATGATAATGAAGAAAAAGAAGAGAAAAAAAACAACACACGGCTGCTAGTGCATCAAAGTGTTATGCATTTGATCGAAATCGGCGAACACACACACACAGAAGAGATATACACGTTAAAGTGTAGACAACACGTTGAAGGCATGAAACCGTATATCCTCTTGTTACAATTTAACATTCTGTACGATTAACGAAATGGGCCATTCTCCTGGCCGACATTAATGCAATTAACATAATAACGAGTAGCGTTATTATTCTAACACAAGTTGATAGAAACGGACGTAGATTAGGTCGTTCGTTGCTCGGTTTTGACATATCATCCTTGGCGTCATCGTCATAGTTGTCATTTTCAACATTGCACCCGTTGTACACCCGTCTCTGTAGCCTATGACATGCATTCTACATCGTCTGTTACCTGTTATGCAACACGTCGACAACGTACGTACGTACGACAACGGCGCGCGATTTACGTTTCGTTGAGAGTTTTCTTCTATTCATTGGTGCAATAGAATCTAGTCTTTAGTTTAACCCCCGTCGTCTTCTGGCCAACTGCCAAACCCGATCCAAGAACCCGAAATATCACATGAATTTATATAACATCAACGCGGCGGCGCTTACTTTTTCTTTTCTTACTTGTTTTCTTTTTCTTTTTTCTTTTTTTTGGAAGGGTTTCAACTCACCACGCGGATTACCTTTAGAGATTTATGTTTCCAAGAAGACTTCTTTTTATATTTGTCGCTGACGATAGTATAATAGTTTGTTCGTTCGAAGCAAAGTAAAGAGACTCCCCCCGCGTTAGATAGATATTTTTTTTCGGTTGTGAACATTTGCCAAGCGCCAGTAGTAAATCGCGTAATTAATTATATCTATATCTATTACACGTTAGGGATTTATTTCGAATCGATCATTATTAATTTAATTCGATCAATGAACACGACACTAGAGTCGACGTTATTTTTCAACATATCGTTTATAATATGCGCATAAATTACTAATGCACGCAATTTAAACGAAATTTTCCCTACCTTACTATTATAGGAAGACACGCATCCCCATAGATCTTGAGAAAACGTGTTGTGTAAACAGTAGAAAATCAGGATTGTTGTTTCAACGATCGAACGCGGTGAAGCCGGGCAACGGGGGTATACCTCGCGTCGTGTAAATAAATTGGCGGGAAAGCTCGAAGGCAATGACTATTATAAAATTGGTGATTCATAAAATGAGGTCACGTTTCTAGCGGTGGTCTTACGTCGAACTTGTATTAATCTCAAAACAGTCGCTGTTCCTGACCCCCGCGGATGCGAACGTAGTAGCGGAACGAACGCGGTGCATCAAATAAAAAAAAAAAAGAGAGAAGGCGTTACAATTGTGCGATTTATTTTTCTTCTTTCTACGGTGATACCGATATTACCTCAAATTTTACGATACAAACTTTTAATCACGTTTCAAACGTGAAAAGGACCACGTCTGATTTGTGTCATCGCATAGGATAAAATAAATCAATTAACGTTTTACGCAATCCTAAAATGACAAAGGTGATCATAACGGATTAATTTGATTCGTTTGAACGAATATTATTATTATCCGTATCGCGAAAATTTTCGATCGAAAATATTCGACGATAAGAATATATGAAAAAAGAAGAAAAGGAAAAATAAATACGTAGAAAGATCCTACGGTGATATTATTCTATCTACGGATTCAAAGGATTACGCACAGTTGCGAATAATCAGTGATGCAATAATTATGAGGCACACGTAACAACTCGTACCGCCACTAAATTGTCTTTATATCGTTCTATATGGCGTTGACTGCATAGAGAGTCCCTACTGTACACCGTATGCAACCTCGTAACAGTGCACCAGTGCACCTATTACCGTTCAAAAGGCACAAGACGATATAAACCGCGCTCTTCGTTATCTTTCAGTTTTTTCCATTTATTTATTTATTTTTTCTTTTCTTTTCTTTCCTTTGTTAAATTTTGTTACCTTCTTAAACATCGATAACTGTCTCCCGTTCGAAATGGCAAAGGGAAAGGCAAAGGGAAAAGAGTCGAAAGGGATGGCATGCTGCGGGTGTGCACGCAGCAGGAACAGCGACATTATATGTAAATATGCAATTATCATTGTCGTTATATCGTTCCATGCACATCATTTCATGCACGTCATCATCTACGCACTTTATCATTATGCTTTTCGTAATTATTCACGATAAATTAACGCGTGTTCACGTTCTTCGAAACATCAAAGGCTATGATACTTGCCGCTCGTTCATTCGACAATTCGAAAAAAAACTATGTCTCACTCATTTATCTTTTTTCCTAATCAGTTATTTCACTTTTCGTAATAATGCATATACGTTTGTAACGTTAATATTCACACGAAATTGTCGTTAACCGTATACTCTTTGAAATCATCGATTCGATAATTTTAAATATTCACTTTTACTAATAAAAATCGTATTAGGTAAATCCAACGACACGAATATCGTAATAATTGCATTCAAACGATGTTTTTTATTCTATCGATAGATACATCGATGGCTGATGTATTTTTAATGATTATTATCTAGCCAGTTTATGTTTAATTGTTCAAGCAAACGTAACGAGAATTAAAAAACTGGTTTTAAGTGGAATCGACAAAATTATTGTTACAGTAAATAACAACAATAATCGCATCGTGTAAATTAATTGTTAAATTACGAGAAATTAGTTAAATACATATTCGAAATCACTTAATATTCGTTACATAACATTAATGTATAGTAGAAACAACATGAATTTTTTTTAAAGGCTCGTGCCCATTAATAAAAGTTAAATATTCATTCTGTACATATATATATAACGGAAGTATACCGTAATAATGGCGCGAACATGCATTCTGCATTGCAAATGTAAACTCTAGCGCAAGACAAGGACATCAAGTTGTAGCGCCAATCTTACAGACACAAACAATTTGTTTTAAATTAAGCCATGACCACCTCGTACTACGAATAACGTTATAGTATCAAATAGTTGCCACTTTGCGACATCGACCGAAAATCACTCGGTCATTTCACGAAAGGTGTGTCAGTTTAAATTGTCATTGATATCGATGACGATAGAAACGTATATAATATATTTACATATATTTTTTTACTTGTATATACTTTGATCTTTTTATTATAAGATAGGATGAATAATTAGAAAAAGTTAGGATGATACTATAGGATAAAAATAAAAAATTAAATGTAAATTTTAAATGAAATAATATCTTTGTTAATTAATTAATTAAATCGAATATGAACAATATTTATACGTATATATATAAATATTAATTTATATGATAATTAAAAAAACAATCTCTCTATGGTGTTGATAGGTCCTATGCTCCTGCACAGTTCGTGCACCCATAGGTACGGCCTTGTTTACATGAATATCGTTTCTATACGTATGTAAAAGTGAGCAGAACTTGTTATACCTAATTAAGTTTATAGGAGGAAGAGGAATATATACGGTACGTTACGTGAATACGACATAATAATGATACGGACGGTTGCATCAATGACATAAGGAATAACGTGGGACAATGAGAAATTTATCCAGCCATGACTTTTAAAATTTTCTTACAAGTCAATAATAATTTTCATTGCACACTATATTTACAGATTAAAGTATTATTACGTTTAGAAACGATCGAGCTATTAAGAGTCATAATCTCTTTCGTAGATTATTATTATTATTATTATTAAACTATTTTCATCCTATGAAGCTTCGAAGAGTCTTCTTTATTCAATGAGATTTGACACGATTATATAGCTGATCTTTCGAGAGATGATTAGAACACGAACTCTCCATAAGATATAGGTCACCGTTTATGAAATTGGTTCTTTCGTCGAGATAGAAGCGTCTTAGAACGTCTAACAGAACTGTTTCAGTATTACGTGTCCTTGAACGATGATAAAATTAGCGTTTCTGTGTTACGGTTACGTTCATACCATAAAATTAAACATTTCTGAATACGTGGAATGACGAAAATTCAGATTTTCATCTGGTTCCGAAATATTTATCCGAAAACGTTTTCCAAATAAAAGGAAAAACTCGAACTATATCATCTTTGTACTCGTTAGATTAAACGAGAGAGAGAGAGAGAGAGAGAGAGAGAGAGAGAGAGAGAGAAATAAAAAGAAAAATGGAAGATTATTTGACAGCAATCATCGCATATCTACCATCGACGGTTCAAGGTCTTCTTCTCTCCTCTCATATTCTGAATAACTCGACATAATATTGTTTGTCTTTATTTTTAGATATTACAACATCTTACATGTTTTAACATATACAGAGGCGCGAAGAATAATTTGCTTTTATCTGCCGATAACTTATTAGACGTGGGCGGTAAATTTGTGAGCTGTCCATCCATTGGATAATTGTGGCCTATATTCTTGAAATGTCTGATAATGCGCAATCGTAAATGCGGCAAGATTTCAGTCTCTCATTGTCAGTGTGAAAAATGAGTTTTAACAGTAGTTACAGAATTCTGCATTTTATTTTTTGATTTCGGAGACAGATAATACGACGAATTAAGGAAGTATGACGTACTTTATTGTTTCGTATCTTAAATGGCAGAGATTTAATCTTTGTGTAAATGTATAACAAGAGATTGAGTAGTTCCTTAATCACGAACGGTGATGATAAACAAATAAATAGAAGGAAAATGAAGATGAAGATGAAGAAGGAGAAGAGAAAGAAGAAGAAGAAGACGAAGACGAAGATGAAGAAGACCAAAGATAAACCCCATCGCGTTGTTTTATTCTTTTTAGAAAAAATAAAATGGTCGATGAGATAAACGTTTATTTAGGAAAAATCCTTTTAACGCCGCTATTTCATATTATACCTTTACCAATCTTGCTTGTTATTTCGCTTATTCCTAATAATTTCATTGGCAATGATATTATTTATTTCCGTTGCAAAGGCATCAAAACCAATGTCCCCCAACATACATTTAATAATATTTAGTGCATACGATTTAATTGTGATCAATAATATTATTCTCATACGGTACTATAAATCTATCACATTGTATTCATATATTAACTTCACGAGAAGAACTTATTAACGAGTATACCGTGAACCGTAATAAAGATCTCATTGTTCGTTTATGCAGGTGAAGATCCGATGCTCAGCGACCAACATCAATACCGTTACATGACTGTTGATGATATGAAATCTATGGGAGACGATTCCATGCGCGTTAATGTTACCGATGACGAAAGAGATAATCGACATGCTGGAGGTACGTTAAAAAAAATTTTTTTCTTTTATTTCTTTTTTTTTCTTTTTCTTCTAGTCAGTCGTTTAATTAACAACGGAAAACATCCTGCAATTTTTCGTTATCGTCTTTTCTTTTTCTTTTTTTTTTTTCATTTCATTTGGTTTACAATTTTTTCTAGCACCCACGATAACAGAAATGATCACCAAGGAAAACTATCAACGTTCTAATGCCGCAATTCTAAAACCGGACAATATAGATATCAATAGGCATCCGGTTCACGTTGGGTATGTATCAATTTGTTTCATATATATTTTTTTTTTAATTATATACAAACATTTTAATGAAAATTAGTTAATATCGAATTAGCACGATCGAGTTCGATAAGCTGTATCATTATTATTATTATTATTATTAACGATTACGTACAGGTTGTGCCACAATGTTTTTTCTTCAAAATTTTACTATCATATTTTATGAATAAAAATATAAGAAAACACACAGAACGTTATGTTAAATGATTTATTAAAACGTTATAAAACAATAATATAAAACGACAACGATTTGATTTCTAATTGGATACCGCATAGTAATAGAGTGTTTTCGTTTAAATTATAATTTCATTTTAATATGCTGTTCGCGTCATTATGAATGTTAAAATATCTTTTTTTATTTTCCTTAATCCCAATGCGTCACGAATTCTTTGCTATTCATCCTTGACACGTATTAACTTCTGTTAGTTTATAGGAAATGTCATTTTTCAAGTAAAATAATGAGGTCTGAATATGTTAATGTTGTATATCCAAATACAAACACCGGTCCGTTGTCGTTTCATATTTTTGTTTATAACTTTCTAATTAAGCTTCTATTAAGTTTCAATTTAATGGTCAAAAGTGTGTTTGTAATCTATTCATTAACATATTATTCTATATAATATGACGAATTTGAGAATATCGATGATACGAATAAAATTCATAATTGTACGGCTTATCTCTCAAAAAAATACATGATCATGAAATTGTATAGGTAGACAAATAAAGATTTAAGAAGCGCGTGTGTATTTAAAAAAAGTTGTTTACGCACGACGATAAAAGTAAGATTGACAAAATATTCTTGTGGACAACATATTAATATATAAAATATTTAGTGTCGATGCCAGAAACGTGTACACTGCATAAGATATTGCATCTCGTATATATATATTTTAGCGTATTTATTACTCTCGTGCCTTAACGATAATAGTGTTGATTATGAAAAAACAATAATGTTGTGTATTATAGTGTGATACGGTGTGTGTTGATGAAAGTATCCTGCTGTAACTAATCCTTCAAATTTATTGGTTGCTATGTAATTTATCTTCTAGTTTACTTCTAATTTATCTCTCAAGCCTATATTACTTGCTAAATTATCGATGTTTGATAGATTTTTATTAAACGGTTTAAAGGTTCGTTACATGAAGCTCGAACTAATCCTATCGGAATAAAGAAATTATTTTGGTTATAAATAAATGAAAAAAGAAACAAGAAAAATGCATAGTATAACATTAACACGTTAAATAGAAAAATAATCATTGCGTTCTTTCACATTTATCATCTCACTTTCTCTGTACAAAAACATCGCGCGATCTCATTGATACTTTAATATACAATTCATTAATTACAATAGTTCAAAAATAAAGACAGTTGTTCAGTTACACCTTTGCATTCTCATACGTGTTATCATGTAGCCGCTTGTCTTGCTCGTAGCATTGTTTTTAAACGATGTAGCAATTTAGCATGAAATGTTTAAATATATTCAAAGATGAACGATTCTTTTTTTTGATATAACACGTTTAAATCATTTCGTTTATATATATATATAAATATTTTTTTTTTCAACTAACACGCATCTATTAAATTTCTCTCGTATGTAGGTTTAAAACGTCTGAGGATAAAATACTTGCGTCATATTGTTCTATTTTCGAAATGTTGAGTGTGATTGTTTCGAGTATAATATTATGGAGCACAGTTTTATGAGTTTCAAGAAATACGTTTGGCAGTGTTGCGTCAATCGCTAAAGTTTCTAAGAACGAAACTTCAACTGCACGATTTAAATAAGAGAACATTAAGCATGTGCATGAAATAAAACAAGTGTCGATAATCATACACGGTTTTGTTCCGAGATTAGTGCCTCTATAGAGTTCCTAATTACATCGCTGGCTGCTCTTGGCACCATGTCAAAAGGACAAGGAATGGAGAGGGACAGGTATACCATTCCGTTTTTATTATATTAGAATCACGTGCTTGATATGATGTAGTCCACGATTCCTTTCCTAATTTTTTTATCATCAGATTATACCACGTATAATAAATATCGTCCGATAAAAAATTTACTGTCTAATTCGTTATCAAATTATTTCTAATCGATATTAAATCAAGCACGTTAATATCGATCGATCGATGAAAATAATAAAGCACATGTTTTCAAATTGAATTAGGATCGTAAGGAAGTATTCAATAATTTTTCTTACAACGGAAAATAATACGAACAAAAATTAAGCGTATATCCTTTGTTCTTGGCACATGACAAATCTATTTCATCGAGACAATTACATCTACGATCGTGGAAAGTTTTTTTTACTAAAGTTTTTTTTACAAAAAAAAAAAAAGAAGAATCGTTCATCCGTCGTGAATTTTAACGAAAAGAGAAATTAGGTGAAAGACAATTTTAGTCCTTTACAACGGCTGTTTTTACTCGTGCGGATGTATCTTACAAAAATAATTCCATTACTTTTTTTGTTTTGTTATTCAGCTACGTTATGCGCATAAAACGAGATCTGTCGTCTTTTATGCTGCTAATAATAAAAAACATTATACATACATTATTTAAAAATTAATAGAATCTCGTATACGATATTAAATATATTTATATTCTTATAAATTGAAATATACTAATAATATAAGAATCCAATTTCTATAATGATTTCAATCGACAGCATATCATCAGGCAGATTTCGAAATCCTTCCTCTTACGTTGCAGTCCCAATGTATGTCTATTTTTCGCATAGTGTGAGTGATGTGTTGTCTCTCGCGGCGTCTCTACTATAATACATAATTATTATTGTTAATTCCCTTCCGCAATGTGTACTTAATAAAAAAAAGTGGTTTGCGTGTGATCATTGCGGGTTTTCGAAGCTATCAGCGATTATCAATTGGCAATATTTTAAGGAATTATTTAATGATTCAACTAACTGTGTCCGCTGATTTATTAATACTTTCGAAAATCTGTAAAGAGTTGTGGCAGAATATAATAATTCATGATCTCATCTTTCTCTTTCTCTCTTTCTCTCTCTCTCTCTCTCTCTCTCTCTCTCTCTCTCTCTCTCTCTTTTCTCTATTTCTATCTCTTTATTTTTATGGCATCATTCACCGTCATATTTATGGGAACGAATGAATACTAACGCGTTTTTTATTTTGTTTCCGATCCTCTGTTATTTAATTTGCGCTACTCGCAGAATCCCACAATGGAGAAAGTAAGTGGATCTTCTCTTGAATCTTTTAGCTTCTGCTATTAGACGTTGTGCTCCTGAATTGTATACTTTCATGCGTTCGACACTTTTTTGTCATTCCTGCTGCACACCAACCCCCTTATTCTTCTCCCCGTAGTCGAAAACTTTTAGTCATTTTTTTTTTTAATCGATATAGTTCGTCTAACAGCGAACACATATCAAATAACGAGTTACGATCGTATCGATCGGTTTGTTGAAATAAAGTTTTATTAGAATTATCCTTTTAATATCGATTTTATGTATTCGCTGTAAAAACTTTGCCTACAGCTACCGTTATAATACCACATAAGTTTCATTAAAATGCAATCTTCTTTAGAATTTTATTAGTCATTCGCACACGAACACAAATTGTTGGAGAATGTATTATATTATATTATATTATATTATATTATATTATATTATATTATATATATATACTTTCAAAATGGATTTTTTTTTCTTTCGTTGGTTTTTTAACAATTGACCTTTTCGATGTTTTCACATAGTTCTTTGATGTGATCATACAGTTCGGCTTACAGCTTCGTTTACTAAAAACAAAAACAAACAAACGAACATACAAATAAAAAAAATAAAAAATTTAATCAAGAATTGCAGTAGAGTGCTTAGCTTCTCGTTTATATAGCTTATCCTTGTCGTTATTATTAAATGTCGTAATTATTATTCACTTTTATCGATTAGAATCAAATTCTGTCAAAAAATAAACCATTCCATAATAAGATCAATACATACGTAAGACACGGACGGAAATTATTTTCAATGTTTTTTAATTTATATTCAAATATACTTCAAATGTGTTTAATCTATACTATTGAAATATTGATTCATTTTTTGCTTTGCGATTCATAGTATCATTCTGGCGATGCATACTTAAATCTTTCACATTATCACACGCTTGGCGTACGATGCGACTTGGCTATGAAAAATAATTATTATAATAATAAGTCAACACGGATATCGAATGGAAAATGAAATTAACCGATATTCAATTTAAATATATAAGTATTTATTATTATTAATTAATTAAGATATTTTCATACTTAAATGGAATATAACTTGAAAAATGATTTAAAAAGGTTTCATCAAGATGAAAAGGAACGAACGAAACATCGATTGCGGTTTCATACGTTTATCAAAAAGAAAAGAAAAAAGAAAAAAAAGCAAAATGTTTAATTTATATTTTATTCTCTTTTTTTTTTTCTTTTTACAAATTTATATATCGTATCAATGTATAATAGTATTGATCAGCAAATCAACTGTTCGCAGTTAATTATCATTATGAGTTTTTCATAAAATTAATCTACTACGATAGCTTCCTGGTTTCTTTCCTGGTCGACGCGAGGGGTGGTGCAATGAGGGGATGTAGACACAGCGGAGTTCGCGTTATCGTCCCCCCACGTAAAGCGGCAATGCCGATGAGAGTAACCTGCAGATACCTAAGGAGAGATAAATTGACCAATCCGCCTCCCTTAATGGAAGGCGAGGCTTTGGCCAGTCGTATCTTGGAACTTGGGCCAGTCGGTGCGAAATTTTTAGGGTAAGTTCAAATTTAGGTAATATCAAATTAACACATATTATTATATTACATATAAAATATTATTTATAAACGAAATAGAGAGAAATATATTTTTAATTGATTGTTTTATTTTTTGTTTTTTTTTTTTTGAAATCCAGACCTGTCATCATCGAAGTGCCACATTTTGCATCATTAAGAGGGAAGGAACGAGAAATAGTTATTTTGCGTTCGGACAACGGAGAAACTTGGCGCGAACATACCCTGGAGGCTAGCGAGGAGGCTGTACAGGATGTTCTTAACGAGAGCTTTGAAGGAGAAGGTATATATGTTTCATTTTATTTAAACGATTGTTTTTTCAGCAATGATCATTTTCCTTTTTTTTTTTCTTTTAAATATTGTTACACACTTCATCTTTTTTCCCGTAATCTTAGAATTAAGCCAGCTAGAGGATCTTCAAACGTCGCGTATCGTAAGGATACTTACCGCTGATTTTCCACATTATTTCGCGGTTGTTTCTCGCATCAGGCAAGAAGTACACGCTGTTGGACCGGAAGGTGGTACCGTATCTTCATCGGCTGTTCCTCAGGTTCAAGCTGTATTCCCACCTGCAGCTTTGACCAAGAAGATTAGAGTTGGCTTACAGGTATGTTATATAAAAGTCAACTATTATATTTTCTATACAATTAATTGTACTATTATAAAATCGATTATTATATTTATCGTCTTATTATAATTATTCGAATAAATAATATATTATCTATGTAGAATATATAATAAAAAATATTGTTTATTTAAATTGATGATATATTGACGTTTAAATTTATCTTCAGGCCCATCCGATACCAGCTGAACTAGTAGCTAAACTACTAGGTAATCGAGTTGCAGTATCGCCCATAGTTACGGTAGAACCACGACGACGAAAGTTCCATAAGCCGATAACTTTGACCATACCGGTTCCACAAGCAGCTAATAAAGGCATGATTAATCAATACTCGGGGGATGCACCGACCCTAAGGCTCCTGTGCAGCATAACTGGTAATATATGCTTGCGCGTAATATTGTAGAGCAGCGTACCGTCTTACTGGAAAATCTCTTACCGATAAATTGTTGAAAAATCGTTCTGTCGCAATCAATTTGGGTGTCATAAAAATATATATATAATATATATATATATATACATATATACATATATATATATATATATATATATATATATATATATTTATTTTTAACAACTTGTAATTGTTATTTTTTTATTTAGCTAACGGTTGGCAACCATATNTATATATATATATATTTATTTATTTATTTATTTATTTATTTATATATATTATATATCTTGTCAGATTTTTTAAGCATTCGAGTAAATCAATTTGTAGTTTAGTTAGGCATGATGACAACGTCGGTAGGCAATCTCGTCTGTTCTCAGGTCGTCGGGACTGCGCGGCATGCTATCGGTTTTTTATTTTGATACTATACACACATGTAATAACATTTGCGATATTTAAGTGTTATATTTTTATAATAGTCTCTTTTGTGTGTATTTGTAGCTACGCATATCTAACTTATATACTTATGTCGTTTTCATATTTGCGATCGCAATATATATATATACATATATAAATATATATATATATATTTTACTTCTTTATTTATTTATTTTTTTCTTGATACTGTTTTCTTTTTTTTTTTTACTGACTGAGTAATTTTTTTTTATAATTTATCTGTAGCTGATAAACACTGACTGCGGTTTACCCTTTGGTATCGGGCGAGATAATTGTTTCTATAAATATTGTATTATTATTTATATAATCTATTTCAATATTAGAGATGCACAAATGATGAAGGGTTTTGATCTCTTTAAATATATCGATTACACATTAAAGAAGGAAAACGAACAGAACTATATGTAAAAAAAAAAGAAAGAAAAAAGAAAAGGTCTTTCATTTGTGGAATGTGATAACTATTACACGATATAGATAATGGTTTTATTATTTATTTTTACGATTAGTTCATATAATAGCTTGCAAAAATTAGTTTTTTTTTCTTCTTCCTAGTTGCATAAAAATCAGACACGTAAACAATTTTTCTCTTTTTAAAAAAAGGAAAATCGATACTGAAGGGTCGAGGAAGATCTTGTCTATCGAGTAAGTGTCAGCCAAGTGAATTATTTTCGACTGTAATTTATAATCTTTTTATTGAAAGTGTATGCATCGTTTCAAGTTTTCTCGTTATCAGTGGCAGTATCCCGAAGACCTTCGGATAGAGATTTAAAAGGGAGATGGTAGCTGCATGTTCCATAGAAACATTTCGTTGAGTACCATTGTTGTATACATATCTTGTTGTGATTCATTGTTAATGCTTGCATATTGTTAGGATTGAGTCATTTAGGTATGGATTATTAATTAAAAGTAGATCAAAAGTTTTATTACTTAGCTCATCGTAAGCGTCAAATTAAAAGTTTTTATTTCAGCACATTCAATTGAATGGTAATTGCTTCAATATATCAAGCTTTCATTCTATATCAAATTTTATTATCTAATCGACATTGTGCTTAATGTAATATACACGTACTTATCTGAAATCGAGAAAGTACAATTCTCGACGTTAGAATTTATTCTAACGACGAAGAAGTATTGCAAAATATCGCATTTTTTTAAATTTCTTTTTTACTTTAAATTATTACATGCGCACAGCCACATTTTTGTTTCGTTAACATTTTCAATCCGGGGCTTCGTAGTTGTTCAACAAATATCACAGATTTACGTCACATCATTTTTCTGTTTCTTTTTTTCTCTCATTTTTCAAATATATTAATTTGATTTAATTATCACGTTATATTCTTTCAATGATTTCAACTACATTCGCTAATATTTTTGTTATGTTTTGTTTGAAATACATAATATCTTCCGAGATCAGAGTACACCCGTGTTGCTTTTTATCTAGGTATTTATAAATATCTTCTCTCAATTGGTGCGTATAAAAATATGCAAATAACGAAGCTTTTTTTATATTCATTATACTTGTCTTGTGTACATAATAATCCATAGCACGCTATACACATTTCTAGAGACCGATGTTAAATACAAAACGTTCATTAAATTTTTATAAACATCATTATACGTATATTATATTTGTAATTAGTATGTATTTTCAGGTTTTAGTGAATTTCTATTTTTTACCCAATTCCATGAGTATATGTGTGTGTGTGTGTGTGTGTGTGTATATATACAAATATATATATATATATATATATATATACAAGCATATCTACGTCTAAAATATTTCATCATATCTTTTTTATAAAGAAAAATAACATTTCTAAAAATCGTTATTCATATTCATATTAAAACGAGAATGATTACGTCAAGCATCCTCCCGTCCTTTCTATTTGCTAATGAAATCAACATATATTTGCACTCATGATCATTAAAAAAAAAAAGAGAAAAAAAAACGATTTAAATATTATAAAAATGATTACTTTAATTCTCTTCACATTTATTCGAGACTGTAATTAATTTCGGTCGCACCGGATTCAAAAAAACACACTTTTCACTACTGTTATTGAACATTTTTAGTACGGACATATTTTAATAATATTATTGGACTTGACATGTATGTCGTTCAGGGGGTCAGTCTCGGGCAGTCTGGGAGGATGTCACAGGTTCGACGCCGTTAACTTTCGTCAAGGATTGTGTCTCTTTTACAACCACGGTATCTGCTCGTTTTTGGCTAATGGACTGCCGAAATATTTCGGAAGCAACCAAAATGGCTACAGAACTATATACCCATGCTACTCATGTACCATTTATGGCTAAGTACGTTTGACAATTATACTGAACGGTAACAAGAAATATTTTGCAAAATAATTATCTTTCCCTTTAGGAATATATTTCTTTTCTCTTTGGGGAGGGTTTTTTTTTCCTCTTATAAATTTAATAAATCGATATTTTAATATTATTTATAGATTCGTAGTATTCGCCAAACGTATAGATCCTTTGGAGGCCAGGATACGCGTATTTTGTATGACCGATGACAAAGAGGATAAAACTCTTGAACATCAAGAACATTTTACCGAAGTTGCGAAGAGTAGAGATGTTGAAGTAAGTGTGTATATGTGTGTGTGTAAATTTTGTATTAATATAAAAATAAGTAACGTAATTCGAATTTGTTACATTGTGTACGTTGTGCAGGTGTTAGAAGGCAAAACTCAATACATGGAATTTACGGGTAATCTCGTACCAGTATTAAAAAGTGGCGAACAACTTCAATTACCATTCAGAGCGTTTAAAGAAAATAGAGTACCGTTTACTGCGCGAATAAAAGATCCAGATGCGGTAGATATGATGGGTCGAATAATGTTTATGAGTGAGCCTAAGGTTCCTAAAGGCGAGGTACCGCAAACGCCAATATGTACATTGAATATTTTATTACCTGAAAAGATTTCGCCAGAGCCTGCAGTCTCAGAATTGGATTTACTTGAATTATCGAAAAATTATAGTTTTCTACGAGACGGTGGAATCAGTATGTAACAATTATTGATCATTTTATTATTATTATTATTGTGATTATATAGGATTATATTTTGAACTACCAGTTAAGTATTTAATTGAGATCTTGTAATTCATTTACTTTTAGGTCGACCGGATGCTATACATAGAGCAACCATACGTTTAAGGGATATAGCAAATTTATTAGGCAAGGACTGGGAACCATTAGCAGAAGAACTTAACATTGCTCCGAACGATGTATCCTTGATAAAACAGAATTATCCTGATAAGCCAGCACAACAAGCGGCAGCGATGTTCAAACTTTGGCAAAGTAATGGGAATAAGGCGACGGGTAAGTTGAAATATATTTTAATTATTATCGTAGCTTCTATTATAGATATATATATATATGATAGAACTTATATAAATAGGCGCCAAACGAATTAAATTTATATTAGTACGATACATCATAATTATACCATAATCGTCAAAGCGTGCTTCATCACGCAAGGTCAAGAAAACAAGATTTGCTCACTGCGATTGACTCAGACGTGTGGAATCTCGATCGTAATGTTGTTGATGATCTCATGCTACATTATTATTCCTGACATAACTCACAACTCTCTTTCTATTTCTTTCTTTCTCTTTCCCACTACTATAATGATTCCATCTTATTCTGACGAAGTACGCAAAACGTCTCAGCAATCAGTGGAACGACAAACAGTCGCGCAGTATTGTCTGAAGGATACGGTCAAATTTACTCGTGTTTGTTATTTCCTGTTTGTCGGTTCTCTCCTTGAGAATTTATATCAAGCAGCTCGTAATAATTTTATAGATCCTCTTTTTTTTTTCTTTTTTCTTTTACTTTAACGTCAGTGATATCGTGCGAAAAAAAAAGAGAAAAAGAGAGAGAGAGAGAGAGTGCAGTGATTTAATAATAAATAATTTTTCTATGATATACATTTTTGATTATTAATTCAAAACGAAGATGCACTTATCTTTGTATCAAGAGTATCAAAATTCAACGACGAATTTATATACTAGCGAACTTTTAATAATATTTCATAAAAAGCCTTCGATATGTCATCACAGTTCCAAAATTTCAGGTATGTTTTATAAATGGAGTAATATGTCAACGAATATTAACGAACGAATTATTTTTATAAGTGCGTTTGCTTGAAAAGAACATTTTTAAATATAATTACCGTTGCATATAGAAAATGATTTCTTAAATATAAATATTCATATAGATATAAATATACAGTGAGTGACTTAGAAAAAAAAAAATTTCTAAATACTAAACATATATTATACTTGTGTACTTATTATTTATTTCGTGGAATTTTTTTCGTATTATTACATTGTGCTATAAATAATTATTACGTAGTTATACTTATAGTAAATAATATATATATATATATACGCATGCATGTCATATAATATAATACAAACGTAGATCTCGAAAGAATAAGTTGAAGAAATTCTAACGGAATCATATATGAGCTTAATTTAAACGATAAAAAAAAGAAAAAAAAAGAAAGTAATCACTCAATTAATTACTTTCTGCTTTCCGTTTAGCTACGAGACTCTTTTTTCGATAAACTTTGATCCTTATTTTTTTGTTTGTTTGCAATCTCATACGAACGCGCAAACATGATCTATATTAAGATGACGGAGCTTCGAACCCCGTGATCCTACATAAATATCATTCTTTTTATAGGTAATACTTTAGAAAAGGCACTCCAGAAGATTGGCCGAGAAGATATTGTAAAAAAATGTATATTTAACGTAGAACTTATAACTGACGATGTCGAAAAAGCAGTAGCAAGGGTTCGGTTAGATCAGCCAGGTTTCGACTCCTTGAAAGAGGAGTTGGGACCTTCCAGAGACACATCTCTTCGACGTGATGCAACCATGGATCCAAAAATGGATCCTGATTATGAGGAACCAGATAGAATGAAGGTATACAATATTATCTATACAATCCATGCATACCATTGCAATGTATCAAACATATTATAATCATATATGATTCAATTTCAGGAATCTGAATCCGTAGAAGAGCTTAGTAATACCAGTCATTTGCAGGATAAACGATGTAAGTGAAAATTTATTAATAGTGATACCGAAAGTGTTTCAAAGAAATCATATCTATTTTTATAATTATAAATTTCATTACAGTATATATCTGTGATTATATTATACACATTTGTTTCTCTTTTTGTTATTAGAAATATTACGTTATGCATTTTTTTTTTTTCAATGATTATTTAAGAATAATAGTATAGTGAAAAAGATCTGAATTTTTGTGTTTTCAAAGTAATATAATAGTGATTATAAAAACAATATAATATATGCACGCTAAGCAATAGTAATTTTAATCATGATTTCGTGTTACATCTTTTCATTGTTTAATATGCATCACTTAGCTAATGATGAATCACACGTCATATTTAACAAAAAAAAAAACATATATTTCAACACTTTATATTTCGGCTCTTCGTTCACAACACGTTTCTCCGCACTTAACAGCCAAGCAGCATGTCACAATCGCTAATGGCACTGTATTCAACGGAACCTCGACCCCCATCAAAGATAAATATGCAAGCGATGAAAAAGAATTGGGAGATGTGATGGCCGAATTCATAGAACATAAATGTCACGTTACCGACACGATGAGTAAAAAGTTACGCGACGAGCTCGACGACGAAGAAATTAAACGACAAAGGGTGATTGCCGACGCTAATAAAATAGTTTCTGGTAAGTGACTTGGTGTATATATTATTTTATAAAACTGGTGGGTTGAGGGGCCGGGGGGCCGTGCTTTATATCTCTCTCTGCAAAAAAAAAAAAAAGGATAATATTATAATTAAAAAAGGATACGAGACAAGCTATCGATGAGCAGCACCTACTTATTTCATTCAAACTTTCGCAGCATGCTCAGCCCAATACGGTAACGCACGCTTCTTTCTAAAGTATCGATTTATTTTATTAACTATTTATACTATTTTCAAAAAATAGATTATTAATATATACAAATATTTCTGGTATGTATATATATAATCAAAGTTTTTAACTGCACAACTATACATATTCATTTGTAAATATATAAATAATAATCCAATTTTTTAATAGCTAATATTAATTTTTAATAATAAATAATTAAATGAAAAAAAAACACAATACGTATATCGACACTTTTAACGCACTGAATAGAGCACGTCATCGTTTTATTATTTTCTGTGTAATGAGAATGAAAGATATATTCTCAATTTTCTTTAATTCCTATCTACGAATGGTGCCATCTCTCATAACGGATTATGTTTTTATATTGTATGATCGTAATAGATATTTTGAAAAGAATACAATTTGTCTGCTTTTTAAGTGAAAATTTAATTTTTTCATACGTCAATGTAGACGAATAACATAAATTTGAATATTATCTCTTATATCATTCAAATAATAAAACAATTTATATTTAAATATGTACAAAACGCGCTGATACATTCGCGTTTCTAATGCACTTAAAACGGTTACCATCTTGTCTTTTTAATTTTACTCACAGGTTCCGGACGCCGCTGTGGATATCTTCATATTTCAGCTTGCTTATCTCTCTTAATAAGTAATGATTTATTTAATTTGCCTTTCTCGATCGACATTTCATATATGTGTATATCGTATATGACATATACGATTTTTTAACATAATCCATTTAATCATTTCGCTAATACATTTTCTCTAGTCTTCAACACATTCCTAGCAATTTGTTTCAGCAAAGATTATGCTACAATTATTTGGCGATGCATGAACAGCCAAAATGTGTGTGTGGCCTTGTTGTGTGGGCGCACGGAGCAGCCGTCTTTATAATATATAGATTATTATAATAAATAGATATAGTTATTTATTAGTATAAAGTAATAGTAGATGCAAAATCAAGTAGATAGTAGCGTTGTTAATCGTTTAGCAAACGAATAATCCCGAGTTATATATATTATTTATATTTAATATTTGTGTTTTATTTAGCGTTGAAGAGTATAATGATAGTTTTTTTACAAAAAATACACAAAACACAATGGTTATTACATCGTACATTTACATTTATCGATCATACAAGAATGCATAAGTATTTATTATATCAGAAATGATGAGAGAGAGAGAGTAATGAATAATCAATTATTTATTAAGAAGTAGTTGTAATGTTATTAGTTGAAGGATGGCTGCTCCACAGCACATACACTCTACGCACAATCCACGCGGCAAATCTAACCTCTGCTCCAATCAAAGAACAATGACGAACGAGCCGGCTTACACTAATGATGACGCAATATGAACGAATAAAATGTGTTCCCTTTAATATGTTACGTTTACAGATGGCTAAATTATATAATACTTAATTAACAGGTGTAATAGCTGATGCAGAGAAAGAAAAGGAGAAGTTAGCGAAGGAAGGGTGGTCGGTGGTTTATGATGATATGCGGGACAGTGAGAAGGTGAGAGGTGCTGTAGGGCAAACATCATTTAACAAAGAGATAGTTCAAAGTTCAGATCTATTTAGGGATGCTGAGTTAGGTATTATTCTACAACCAAAAGTTAGAGACGACATAGAACCACTTATAATCAAACAAGAACGAGCACAAGGCGGGAAAAGGGATCCTAAAAAGCAAATTCCTCCTATCCCAAAACAAGCGGGCATTTTAAAGAAGGATACAGTAGTAATAGAACAACCAGTTGTTAGACAGATTACCGTTATAAAAGATATCAAACCCCCGATAGTTACAGTAACTTCCACAGATTCTATCATCTTACCTCATAGTAAAGCAGAAGTTAGCGAAAAGGAGAAGATGTCCAAGGAAGGTAAAGAAGTTGATGAAAAGTTCTCGTTAGGTGATATCAAAGGGACATCGCAACCTACGAAAGATACCGATATTAAAATTAAAACGACAGAAATGAAAACCAAAATCGAAACGGATATTCCGAGTAAAAGTAAAGTGGAACAAGATGGAAAATCAATTGCCGATAAACGTCATTCCGCGTATAAGGATGTATACGATGCACAATATCCTACGAAGAATCTCGAAGAAGAAACAACAGATACGTCGACAAAGGTGAAAGATAAAAGCGGTGGTATATTTTCGGGTATTTTTAAAAGTCCCAAATTGAAAAAAGGAAAATCCAAAGATTCGAAAGATACGTCTTTTGATAGCGGAGATGAGGAAAACAAAACTCTCCCGGTATCTGAGACAGTATCAAAACTTGTAACTACATCTCACGATAAAACATCTCCATCAAAGAAAGAGACAGTAACTGTCTTATCTGACATCAAATTAACAACTATAAATTTACTGGAGGATGCTAAAAATACTGCTGCTATCTTACATGCATTACCAGAATCAACCGAAAAAAATGGATCAGTAACAGTTCCCGTAGAAGATAAGAAGGACAAATCATCAATCGAAGTTCATACTACTAAGCCACAAGTAGTGTCAGGAGTAAAAGAAAAAATTACGATTGTAGGAACGAAAAAAGAACAGGTTAATGGAACGTCAACGATGAAACCAGATCAGACAATAGATTCTGTTGATGGAATAGGTAAAAAGATCGAGCGAGAAGATAACAAGAATCTCGAAATAACGTCTAAGAGTAGTCCGATTAAACAGGAAAATATTCCTAAATCTGACACTAAGGAATCACCGAAGAAAGAAGATAAAGATGATACCGAGACAGATACGACTGGTAAAGAACGCGGTGGTATATTCGGTATATTTAGAAGTCCGAAATTGAAAGATAAAAAAACAAGTAAAGTAGTAAAAGATTCGTCGGTTGATTATAGCGACGAGGAGCTTAAATCTACGACTGAAAAATTCCTCGAGGAAACGCGTAAAATTGCTGACGAGGATGCTATTTATACGAGTTACAAGACGGATGATAAAAAACCTATTGCAACAAGTCCAGTAGCTACGTTCAGTGCTCCTATTTACGATAGCTTTGATGTACCAGTAGACAAAGTTAGTAGACATTCGTACGATGTAACAGATAAATTTACACCCGAACAAACTCTATCGCCAGATAAAAAAACTGATAAAGAAACTGCAGAAGAGAGCAAGGAGAAAGGTAACTTCTTTGGCATATTTAAAAGTCCTAAACTCAAGTCTAAAAAGAGATCGAGAGATCGTAGCACTTCGAAGGAGAGATCGTTTGAAAGCACAGATGAAGATTCTTATAATGCAGACGTCAAAACTATGGAACGGTCGAGCAAACCATCGATCCAAAAGGAAGAAGAGAGCCAGGAATCTGGATCAGGAGATGAAGGTAGCAAAGAAAAAAGTGGTGGAATTTTTGGAATGTTCAGAAGTCCCAGATTGCAACGTGGCTCTCGAAGCAAATCCAAAGAAAAAAGTTTGCCGCCTGAGGTACCGCAAAGTGATTTCAAAGAAACAACAGCCAAGTTTTTGGAAGACACGCGAAATACTGCTGGATTAATCAGTGGTTATCAACAATCGCATATAATTTCACCACAAAGTCAAGACGATAAGATTAAAGAACAAACTCCACCAATCGAAAAGGTACCCGGTGATAAAGCAGATACTACAGCTCAAAAAGTTGTAAACGGTATAAAAGATGTAAAAGATACTGTAGCAAAAGAACTGAAAGAAGATACTAAAGCTGTTAAGGATGCGCTTACTGCTGGTGCTGGTGCTGCTGTGGATGGTGCACAATCAGCGAAAGATAAAATTGCAAAAGAAAGCAAAAAGGCAAAGGATAAAACATCGGGATTTTTCTCAGGTATTTTCAAGGGAACTAAGCAAACGGTTGATGACGTATCCGATGATGTTAAAGATTTCGTAGAAGAAACGAAAACCGAGGTAGCAGAAAAAGAGGCTGGTGCAAAAGAAGCAGCTGCACAAGCTGTAAAATCTACCGATGATGCAAAGGATAAACTTGTGACTGGCGTTAAAGATCTGAAAGATAAGACAGTAGCAAAAGTAGACGATGCAAAGGAGAAAATAACTGCTGGTGTAAAAGATACTAAAGATAAGACTGTTGCAGTGACACAGGAAACCAAGGAAAAAATAGTGACCATCACAAAAGATACGAAAGACAAAGCAGTAACTGGAGCACAGGATGTCTCCGAGAAAGTAGTAGCTGGAGTAAAGGATGTAAAAGACAAAACAGTGAAAGGAGCCAAAGACCTCACCAAGAAAACAGTAGCTGGTGTAAAAGATGTTGAAGATAAGAGTGCTTCAGCTGTTGCAGAAGTTAAAGACAAAATCGTTTCTAGTGGAAAGACAGCCGCTGATAAAATAGAAACCACAGCTCGCGGAGTTTCAGATAGTGCAAAAGACGCAAAAGATGCTGCAGCAAAAGAACTAAAAGAAGATGTTAAAGCTGTAAAGGGAGTAGTTACAACTGGTGCTGAAGCTGTTGTGGATGCCACTCAGTCAGGTAAAGATAAGGCTGCAAAAGAAACGAAGAAAGCTAAAGAAAAAACAACTGGATTCTTCTCGGGAATATTCAAAGGAGCCAAGCATGCGGTAGAAGATGTCTCTGGTGATTTCAAAGAATTTTTAGATGAAACCAAAGCCGAAGCAGCCGAAGAAGAAGCGCGTGCAAAAGAAGCAGCTGCTAAAGCTGCAAAATCTGTAGATGATGCTAAAGATAAAGCCAAGACTGAAGTTAAAGATCTAAAAGATAAAACTGCAGAAAAAGTGCAAGATGCGAAAGAAAAAACAGTGGCCAGTGTTAAAGATGCAAAAGATAAAACTGTAACTACAACGCAAGATATCAAAGAGAAAATTGTGACCAGTGTTACAGATGCTACAGGAAAAGCAGCAAGTAAAGCAAGTGACGTTACCGAAAAAGTAGTAACTGGTGCAAAGGATGCAAAAGATAAATCAAAGGAAAAAGTGAAGGATATGACGGAGAAAACAGCAGAAGTCATCAAAGATGGAAAAGAAAAAACAGCTGCTGCAGCTACGGATGCAGGCGAAAAAATGATCTCTGGTGGGAAAGCAGCTGCTGTTAAGGTAGAAACTGCAGCACACGGAGTTGCTGATGGTGCCAAACATGCGAAAGATGCAGCAGCAAAAGAATTGAAAGAAGATGCTGAAGCTGTGAAAAGTACACTTTCCACTGGTGTTGATACTGTTGTAGACGCAACAAAATCAGCGAAAGATAAATCTGAGAAAGAAGTTAAAAAAGCTAAAGATAAAACATCTGGATTTTTCTCAAGTATTTTCTGGGGATCGAAGAGCTCGTTTGATGATGCTTCCGATGATGTTCAACAGTTTTTGGATAAGACTAAAGATGAAGCCGAAGAAGAAAAAGCGCGTGCAAAAGAAGCAGCTGCTAAAGCTGCAAAATCTGTAGATGATGCTAAGGATAAAGCCAAGACTGAAGTTAAAGATCTAAAAGATAAAACAGCCGAAAAAGTGCAAGATGCGAAAGAAAAAACAGTGGCCAGTGTTAAAGGTGCAAAAGATAAAACTGTAACTACAACGCAAGATATCAAAGAGAAAATTGTGACCACTGTTACAGATGCTACAGGAAAAGCAGCAAGTAAAGCGAGTGACGTTACGGAAAAAGTGGTAACTGGTGCAAAGGATGTAAAAGATAAATCAAAGGAAAAAGTTAAGGATATAACGGAGAAAACAGTAGAAGTCATAAAAGATGGAAAAGAAAAAACAGCTACTGCAGCTACCGATGCAGGCGAAAAAATAATCTCTGGTGGTAAAGCAGCTGCTGTTAAGATAGAAACTGCAGCACACGAAGTTGCTGATGGTGCTAAACATGCGAAAGATGCAGCAGCAAAAGAATTAAAACAAGATGCTGAAGCTGTGAAAGGTACACTTTCCACTGGTGTTGATACTGTTGCGGACGCAACAAAATCAGCTAAAGATAAAACTGCGAAAGAAGCTAAAAAAGTTAAAGACAAGACGTCTGGATTTTTCTCGGGTATTTTTAAAGGAGCCAAGCATTCAGCTGAAGATGTTTCTGCAGATGTTAAGGAGTTTTTGGACAAGACAAAAGCCGAAGCTGCAGAAGAAGAGGCACGTGCTAAAGAAGATGC